>NW_027420237.1:0-137306 GCF_009905375.1 Apium graveolens
TAATGCTCCATTCTTCAAATACTACTTCAAGGAATGGCATTTTGTCTTATATGATAAACCCTACCATCTGTCATGAAATACAACAAGATGTATTCTTTCAAGTAGGTATGGTAAACCATCAGTACAGATTCCAGTTGATTAAATCTCTCAGGAGTTGCTCCAATACCTGGTTCACTCAAGGAAGTTGGATCATTGGTAGTGTTATGTATTCTTCTTTCATCAGCACTTCCCAATCCAGTTTTATCTCTTGCTTCCTTTCCAGTAACTACCCTTGCTTCAAAACCACTTGCAGTAGTCTTCAAAGGGTTGAGTCTGTTTGGCTTTAGTGAATCCTGGTAAGAGTGTCTTTGGTCTATCTTCTGATATCAAGTTAACTTGAGCTATGTCAGAGGTTACTTGCTTCTTCTGAATATCAGACTTACAATTTCTTGACTCTGAACAACTTGAGCCATGTCAGAGGTTGTTTTAAGAACTTTTCTTGAAGTCAGAGCAAGATTATCCTTTTCATCAGTAATTTCTTCATCCTCAGGAGGCACATAAACCTTAATAGGTTCACCAACCTTTTCTTTACCCTTGGATCTTGGATCTATCTGCGGTTGTGATCTATCCAATGTTGCTTCAGTATGTGTCCTTTCTTTGATCACAATACCTTTGAGTTTTGGAAGTGGCTTTTTACCAGAAACTTCAGATTTAGATGTGACTTTCTCTGATTTAAGCCTGGCTTCTTCTTCCATTAAACTTTCCAAGTCCATTCCTGGATTTTCCTAAGAAATAACTGTCTTGATATTTCCTCATCAAGATCTAAAAGTTCATCAGAACTTATCCTTTTACCAGCAGCAGAACTTATTCTTTTCCCAGTATCAGAACTTGTCCTGTGACTTGTGATTTCAGCTTTTCTTGATGTGAATCTTCTACCTTGACTATCACCTCTACCCATTCCAGGGTTTCCTTGATCATCTTTTTCATCATCCTTCCCTGTCAGTGTCTTGTCAGTCTTGCATTTGGACTTAATTACTTTCTCCCCCTTTTTGGCATCAGCAGGTAGTAGAAGAGAGATAAGCAATTCCACCGAGGATTGGATTTCAGTCAGTTGTGATTGCTGAGAAGCTTGATTTTTCAGAATATCATCAATCTGAGCTTGTTGATGATCTTGAGTCTTCTCAATATAAGCAATCCTGTCAAAGGTAGGTTGGAAGAACTTTTTCTTATCAATTTCCAAACTTGTTCCTGTTTGATAAATTCTTCCTGAATCTTGTGTAGCTCTGCATGAGTAGTTGAGTGAAGACCTTGTAGATGTTTAGTACTCAATGCAGTGACTCTAAGCTGGATTTTGAAATCATCAAAATTTTACATTTCATCAGCTTTAGTCAAGTGCTCAGCAAGATGCTTTTCAGTTGGAACACATGAAACTGAGTTCCATTCCTTAGTCCACTCCTGTCCTGCAGGAGTTTCACTCCAAGGTACTGGTGCTTCTCTGGTAACAAACTTCTTAACCAGTTCAGACTTTAGAATAGTCTGTTGAGGAGCATGTCCTGAAGGACCTGCTGCATCAGCATCTGCAGTTGGAGCAGCATCACCAGTATCTCCATCATTTGTAGCATCAGAACTTAAAGAATCAGTATCTTCTGCTAAAACAACAGTGTGAGTAGCAATAGAGGCTTCAGCATCCTCTAATTGCTAATCTGGTTCTAAGTTCTGATCAACAGCCATATCCTGATGTTCACCTAAAGTCTGATCATCAGCATCTTGATGCAGAGAAGGTGTTGTAGATAACTCTGGAGTTTGAACAGCATCAGGAACAGGTGTTGTTGAAGGATTAGTTGTTGTTGGAGCTTCTAAGAGAATTACCTCAGGCACAACCAAGTTTTGAACATCAATATCAGCACTTGTGCCTGGATGAACAGGAGACACAGAAGGTGTGTTAGCCTTTTCAGAAACAGCTTCCTTAGATGGAGTTGATGGAGAAGAAGTGACTGGAGCAAATTCCTTGTCTTGTGAGATCAGAGATTCCTGATCCCCTTCCTTAGCTGCTTCCTCTTCATCATCTGAAACTGGCCTTTTTACCCTCTGTTTCTTGTATCTCATCATTGATTTAGATTCCTTGGGAGTTTCGGGAACTGTCATTCTTCTAAGCCTTTTGAGAAGCCTAGATCCCCCAATTCCAGAATCCTTCTGAGAAGTCTCTTTCTCAGCTTCACCTATAACAGGTTCTGAAGTAGGAACCTGGTCCTCAGTATCAGATTCATCTCTCAAGGCAATCCTCCTTCTCTTTTGAGGTGTTTGAGGAACAGTCTTTGTCCTCTTTGGCTTGGAGGATGAAGGCTTCACAGTAGGTGCTGAGGATGAGGGTTGATCAGTCTGTGAAGTGGAGAGATTGGATTTGAGATATTTCCTGAGGGTAGGTTGAGTAGAATGAGTGGTAGGTGCTGAGGATGATGGTTTTTGAGTGTTTGTTGTTGGTTGGACATCAGAGTAAACAGATCTATAAGTATCAGGATCAGCATTTACTAGGATCTGTTTTACAGACTGAGGAATCTGTAATGGTCTAACCACTGATTTCTTAGTGTCAGCATTTACCAGGTCATTAAAGTAGCATTTTGCAACTTTAAAAGGTGGGGTTGAGGAACTGACTAATTGAGATTCATCAGTACAAAAAGTATAAATAAGTTGACAGAATCTAGCAAAATAGACAACATTCCTATCATCTGTCATCCTATCCCCAATAAAACCAATTATACTAGTTGCAAAATCAAAATGAGTTTGATGTATAATAGCATACCCGATGTGCTGACTCAGAATTGGGATAGCATCAAAATTCGAACATTTGTTCCCAAAAGCTTTAGTGATGCAGTCGAAGAAGAAGCTCCATTCTCGTCTGATATGAGCCCGTTTCAACTGCCCAAGTTTTACCAAACTCTTTTCATACCCCAAATTCGCCATTAACTCCTGAAGAGCTGATTCTTCTGGAATTGAAAAGGTGCAACCTTCTGGGAGATGTAGAGCCTTGCGTATTGTACCAGGAGTAATTGCATAAGAAGAATCACCCACTTCGAAAACAATACTAGGAGTTCCATGTCTACCACCATCATCAAAGTGCCCAGTCCGCCAAAACGTCAGAATTTGTTGGCTCGAAAAGACTGAAGGCTGAGTTAATGCATACCCAATCTCACTATGTGCAAGAAGATCTTGCACAAAATGCAATTCAGATGGAGCTTCAGCATGATCAAGAATTGCAGCATAGTTGTTTGGAACAAACTTAGCTCCATCAATGATTAAATCCTTAGGTGCCATTAAAATTTAAGAGAAATACGGTTGCATGTATTATGTTTGATAAAATGTCTGTATGAAAAATTGTCAGTAGATGAGAAAGGATGAAAGTAAAGAGAGAGAGATAAAAGAGAAAAGTAAATAAAAGATTTGACAATATTTTCTCTCTGTTACTTATACACAAAAAGTAACCGTTGGGACACCTGTCAGACATGCAGTAATAACGGATAGTTACTGGGCTCGAGAAAACAGTAATCATTACTTACCCACTTGCCTGTTTTCAAGGGAAAACCGTTCCACTTACCCAGATATTCCATTAATCACGGTGAAACAGTTTTAATTCAAAATTGAAACCGTTCCCACTGATTTAATTATTTTTCACTGCATCATTAATATTCTGAAAATAAATCACGTGAAAATGACCAAGATAAATTAGATGAGTAAGTGCTGATAAAGAAAAATCAGAACTTAAATTAAAACAGAATTTATATGGTCATCAGAATATAAATAAATCAGGATTTACCAATGCATTACAAAATAACTTAGAGACAAAATCTTGAAACAAAAACAAATTTCATTAATATATCAAGAGAATACATTCATGAAATTGAAATTACATCAGTACTTATACAAGATTTCCCTAAGCTACTAAACCTAACGTCAACAGCCTTTGTCCTAGCTCAAGAAGCAGGGCAAGGCTGATGATGAAGAAAAACAGGAAGAAGACGAGATTAAATCAGTTCTTCTTCCTACTCTCGACAAACAGAATGGCGAGTCGGATGATTCGCTCTTGCTGGCGGAGAGCTTCCAGCCTTTCCTCCTCCAATCGCTCCAGATGGCGATGGTAGTCCATATAGAAGAACAGGAGGTGGGTCAGTACCTCCTGTGGGACAGAGTCCCATATCTCCTCAGGAATGGCCGTGACGTGCCATTCCTGCTGCCAGTCGGCACAGCTTAGCTCCATATTGAAGTTTTGGTAGTTCAAAAACATGTTGTATCTGACCATTGTGTTTTTGAAAGAAAAAGTATGAAGGTAAGTTTGTGAGAAAGAATTTGATGGGAAGGCTGATGTGAAGTGGCTGCTTATATATGCAAGAGAATGCCAGGAGACGTAAAACTATTTAATGCTGACAGGTAGAATTAATTCTACCTCGTCTCCCCAGACTTGGAAAAAGAATAACATTCATTGGAAGGAGAAAACATAGTTGAATGCGCACAAGAAACAAGTAAAAGTGGACTGTTCAAGTACGAATACCATTAACCCTAATCATAGTGACTATTAATCTTCCACTTCAACATATTCTAGTTTGAACCGAGACTGTTATCAAATTTTATCCACAGATAAGTCAAGTAAAGAATTAGACTATAATATCAGAACTTAGACTTATATCAGAACTTAACAGTCATCAGAACATAATTTCTTAACTCGAAAAAGGAATGCATATTTGAGTAAATCCTCATAGAAGTTCTGAGTTATACTCTTCAGAACTTAATCGTCAGAATATGCAACCAGAACTTGTCCTCAGAGTTAGTGCAAAATGACACAATGACTGTTTATCTAAAACAACATAGACCACCACAGTAATTTTCATCATTCAGATGGAGTGATTAGTGTGTGCATTAAGCTAAATTTCAGAAAAGGAGTAAAGTCTGATTCACTTCAGTACATCTTAGAAATAAGGCATAACTAAAATTTTGCTAAAGAGCTGTCATTATCCCGAAACATACTGATGAATGAGTTCATGCTTGAGTCCACCTCAACAGTTTTGTGCTAATTTTATGCATCTTTTTAAATTCTATTCTACAGTGGCTTCTCAGTATAAGTGTGTCACGACTGCTTATCAGAATTTATGCTATTATCAGAGTATTTCTCCAGTAATCATAGAGTGTGAAAAGTCACCAAGAAAATATTTTGCTTTTCTAATGCATATTTACTTAATACCAGCAATGCACTTGGGTCGTCCCTTCCACATTTTTACTCTAGATCTTAAAGGAGTACCTGATTTTATTCTTTGATCTTTTTGCTTTTTCTTTTGATAATTGAGGTTTATCAGCACTTAGTACATTCAGCAGATTTACTAGTATCAGAACTTAACAGATGAGTAGCATTATTTTAATTTGTGACTTAGTAATAAGATAAACAAAGTAAACTCAACTTAGCTCAATTTTCAGAATTTGCTTGTGTCATAAGATTTCCACAGAAATAATTACTTCTTACATGGGATCATTTGTTTATTGAAGACTACTAGGTCAGTATCTAGCACAGTTATCCTCATAGGATTGAATAGTTACTTAAACAGACATATCACTTATCAGAGTTTAGAAACATATATCAGACAACAATCAGTACTTGAACGCATATTTCAATTAATCACAGAATACACAAAAAGATTACATTTTGTAAATACTGATTATAAAGTCTAATGAAACAGAACAAAACTAGACAGATTTAGAAAAAGAACCTGAAACCATTCCAAGTTCATTTACCAATCTTGTAAAAGTGGCTTCACACAGTGGTTTTGTGAAGATATCTGCTAGTTGTTGATCTGTTGGAACAAAGTGCAAGTCCACTGTACCTTCATCCACATGTTCCCTTATGAAGTGGTACCTGATGCTGATGTGCTTTGTCATAGAGTATTGAACTGGATTACCTGTCATAGCAATAGCACTTTGATTATCACAGTAAATAGGGATTTTGAAATATGTTAACCCATAATCCAGTAACTGATTCTTCATCCAAAGAATCTGTGCACAACAGCTTCCTGCAGTACTATACTCTGCTTCTGCAGTTGATGTGGAAATTGACTTTTGTTTCTTGCTGAACCAAGAAACCAATATGCCTCCAAGAAATTGGCAGCTTCCACTTGTGCTTTTCCTGTCAATTTTGCAACCTGCAAAATCTGCATCTGAGTAACCTATTACTTTAAAATCTGATTCTCTGGGATACCATAATCCCAGATCAGCTGTTCCCTTAAGATACTTGAAAATTCTTTTCACAGCTGTTAAGTGAGGTTCTCTTGGATCTGCTTGAAATCTTGCACAAAGACAGGTAGCATACATGATATCGGGTCTACTAGCAGTTAGATAGAGTAGAGAGCCAATCATACCTCTGTAATCAGTAATATCTACTGATTTACCAGTATCCTTATCCAGTTTTGTTGCAGTGGCCATGAGAGTGGATGCACTTGAACAATCTCGCATTCCGAATTTCTTTAGCAAGTTTCTGTTGTACTTAGTTTGACAAATAAAAGTGGCTTCTTCATTCTGCTTGACTTGAAGGCCCAGAAAATAGCTAAGTTCCCCCATCATACTCATCTGATATCTTGACTGCATCAATTTGGCAAACTTCTTGCAAAGTCTGTTATTTGTAGACCCAAAAATGATATCATCAACATAAATCTGGACGAGAAGTAAGTCCTTTCCATGGTTGAGGTAGAACAGTGTTTTGTCTATTGTTCCTCTGTTGAATCCACTTTCCAGAAGAAACTGAGCTAAAGTCTCATACCATGCTCTAGGAGCTTGCTTAAGTCCATAAAGTGCTTTATCAAGCCTGTAGACATAATCTGGATGTTTGGAATCTACAAAGCCTGGAGGTTGTTCAACATATACTTCCTCCTCCAATTCTCCATTGAGAAAAGCACTTTTCACATCCATTTGAAAGACAGTAAACTTTTTGTGAGCAGCATAAGCCAAAAAAATCCTTATGGCTTCTAACCTAGCAACTGGTGCAAATGTTTCATCATAGTCAATTCCCTCCTGTTGACAATATCCTTTTGCAACCAGCCTTGCCTTATTCCTTGTAATTATGCCATCACTGTCAGTTTTGTTTCTGAATACCCACTTTGTACCAACAACAGATCTATTCTTTGGTCTTGGCACTAGGGTCCAGACTTTGTTTCTTTGAAATTCATTTAACTCTTCCTGCATTGCTTGCACCCAATCAGCATCTTGAAGAGCTTCTTCCACTTTCTTTGGCTCAATCTGAGAGAGAAAAGAATTGTAAAGATATTCATTTGAAGTACCTGTTCTAGTTCTGACACCTACATCAGGATTTCCAATTATCAAATCAGGTGTATGTGACTTTGTCCACTTCCTTGCAGATGGAAGGTTTTCTCTAGAACTGGATGCTCCCCCATGATCCATGTTGTCTTCATTTTCATTTTCTGATGCTCCCCCTGAAACTATGCTCTCTGAGTTGGATTCTTCAGAATTTAATTTTTCAACACTATCAGAACTTGGCTTATCAGAATTTGACGAATCAGAACTTGAAGAGCCAGATGTATGTTCTGATGTTTCTTGAGATGTGGTAGGATCTTGAGTATGCTCCCCCTGCATTGGTGCATCTTCCTTTGACGTAGTCATCATAGTTTCAATAACATCAGAGTTTAATCCATCAGAGTTTACAGTATCAGGACTTAGACTGTCAGGTTTTTCAGTATCAGAATTTGAGTCTTCATTTTCAAATCTCAGCTGATCATGATCAATGAAATCTTCAAGACCAGTAATCTTCTTGTCATCAAAAGAGATATTGATAGATTTCATGACCACTTTTGTTCTTAAATTATAGACTCTGAAGGCTTTTGTGGAAAGTGGATATCCAACAAAGATTCCTTCATCAGCTTTTAGATCAAACTTGAATAGCTGTTCAGGATGAGTCTTGAGAACAAAACACTTGCATCCAAATACATGAAAGTACTTCAGATTTGGCTTTTTTTTTCACCATCTCATATGGTGTTTTTCCATGCTTGTTAATGAGTGTTGCATTTTGAGTAAAACAAGCAGTCTGCACAGCTTCAGCCCAGAAATAGGTTGGAAGCTTTGCTTCTTCAAGCATTGTACGTGCAGCTTCAATGAGAGTTCTATTCTTCCTTTCAACAACTCCATTTTGCTGTGGAGTTCCAGGAGCAGAAAATTCCTGCTTTATTCCATGGTTTTTGCAGAACTCTTCCATCATCAAATTCTTGAACTCAGTGCCATTATCACTCCTTAAGATTTTCACAGAATCTTTGACCAATTTATCCAGATTTTTGACATGATCAATCAAGATAGATGCAGTTTCACTTTTTGTGTGCAAAAAATACACCCATGTGTATCTGGTGAACTCATCCACTATGACCAACGCATATTTCATCTTTGTAATAGACATGACATTCACTGGACCAAATAGATCAACATGTAGCAGATGATAAGGCTCAAAAATTGATGATTCAGTCTTGCTCTTGAATGAAGATTTTCTTTGTTTGGCCTTCTGACAGGAATCAAAAAGGCCATTAGGAGCAAATACTGACTTTGGCAGTCCTCTCACAAGATCTTTCTTGACCAGTTCATTTATATTGTTGAAATTTAAATGAGAGAGTTTCTTGTGCCAATTCCAGCTTTCTTCAATTGATGCTCTACTCATCAGACAAATTGCAGAACCATCATTACTTGTTGAAAGCTTAGCTTCATAAATGTTACCACGCTTGTATCCTTTCAGAACAACTTTGCCTTTAGATTTACTCACAATTTCACAGTGTTCTTCAAAGAAATCAACATGATAACCTCTGTCACAGATTTGACTTATACTCAGCAGATTGTGTTTAAGTCCTGAGACCAGAGCTACATCTTTAATTATGACATTTCCAAGATTGATATTGCCATATCCCAATGTTTTTCCAATGTTGCCATCTCCATAAGAAACACTTGGGCCAGCTTTCTCCACAAAGTCTGATAGCAGGGCCTTATTTCCAGTCATATGTCCTGAACATCCGCTGTCCAGAACTAGAATATTTTTCCTGTTGCCCTGCAATCACAAAGACCACTAATTATTAGTTTTAAGGACCCAGACTTGCTTGGATCCTTTGGTCTTATTAAGTTTGTTAACATTTACAGCGGATTTAGCATCAGAGTTTATGTTAATATTTTTCTTGTCAGAACTTACATTATCAGACTTTGAATCAGAATTTACACTAGAAGGAACAATGGAAACTTTCTTCAAAGAAGGTTTTATTTGATAATAATCATAGTACAAACTATGATATTCCTTACAAGTATAAATGGAATGCCATAAACTACCACAATGAAAACAAGGATTTTATGGTTTGTATCTAACAGACTGACTCTTAACTCCTGATTTTGAAGGTAAGGAGTTAATATTCTTATTCTTCCTGCAAAAAGAAGCCAGATGATTAGAACTTCCACAGTTATGACATGTTTTCCTAGGAGTATCAGGAACAGGTTTATAATCATTGCTTTTATTCACACCTTCCTTTCCATTCCTATTTTTCCTAGGTGATTTTACCTTGTTTGCATTCTTAACATCTTTCAGCTTATGCTTAAGCTGCTTCTTTGTCATTAAGCCTATGTTTACTTCAGCTGTCTTTTCCTGTTTTAGTTTGTCAGAAGTTAATTCCTCTTGTTATTCCCAGTGGACTAACAATGAGATTTACAGAAGGGGGGTTGAATGTAAATCTCAAAACTTTTTCAAGTTTTGAGCAGTTTCTAAGGCTAAGTGTTTGAGTGATCAAATGTGTGTGAATTGCTTGAAGCTGATGCAGACAGATATATATTCAAACACAAATGTAATGAGCACAAAGAACTTAAAAACTTTTCTGGTGGATTTGTTGTTCCACCAGAGATGTGTTATTTCAGAAAATCTGTGATTCAAAGAATTAAATCACAGTTGCTTCCTAGTACAAACTAGATGATTTTCTCTTTTGATATTTCTAAACAGCTCAGGAAAATTCATATCTAATTACTAGCTGCTACTTGGTTTATATATCACCAAGATTACAAGTGAAGATAAACTGTAAAAATACAATTGAAAAGATTCTTCACATGTTTCTTCTTCATTTCTCTATCCAATGCAATCTAGGATAATCTGTAAATCTTTGAATACTTCCTTGTTTGCATCAGAATGGAAATGCTGCATTTTCTTGATTCCTCCTAGAGGCTTCCACATTCCAGTATGTCTCTGTCAACCCATGTGCCTCTGTCAACTTGTGAATTGTCATTATCAACTGCTAATGAACTAAGCATCCGTTGAGGCTTTCATCCGTTGATGCCTTATCCGTTGAGGCTTTATCCGTTGAAGCTTTATCCGTTGATGCATTATCAGTTGAAGTCTTTATCCGTTGAAGCACTTATCCGTTGATGGATATTATCCGTTGAAGCATTAGAGACATCCGTTAAAGCTTTGTTTCTTATCCGTTGAAGGTCTTCAATATCCATTGACACTTCTTCACTTATACAAAATTACAAGGCATGAAATATTTACAATTAGCCCTCCTATTTGTACATCCATTAGTAGTCAACATGACTGATTATTTCCTAACAACATCTAAGAATTACAGCTTGAAACCAGAGAGTGAAATGTGCTACAATACTAAACTTATTGCTAAGTGAAGCTACTCCTTCAACGGATAGCCAAGATGGTCTTATCCGTTGAGGCTACAAACACTAGATTTCTACTTAAGTGTTTTGCTTAACTTATCATCAAACTAATACACATATTCCTAACAATCTCCCCCTATTTATGTCTACTAGAACTGTAGGCATAAATTTGGGTTTAGCTTGATGATAACAAAACACTTAACAAATTTATAAACTGTAATAAAGCAGAAATTCAATAGTGCTACAAAAATGTATATGCTGAGATGGAACTGAAGAATTACATTGTTTCCAAGGGTGCTCCTTTAGCCTGAGCAAATTACTTTCTTTTCCTTTGATCCCTGGTTTTCTTTCCTAGCCTCCTGTCATTCTCCTCTATTTGAAGTTGAAGTTGTCTGTAGAATTCAGCTTCATCTTCTTCATTGATATCTAACTTAGATTGCATATCCTTGAGAGTTTCATTACTGGCAATCTTTAGTTGATCTTTAATTCTGAAAAATCTTCTGACTCCTTTGTTGTCTCTGAACTCCATCAACCAATGAGGTGATTTGTGAATTATAATTCCTCTTTCTTGAATGAGTAAAGTTCTAGGCAAAGCATTGGGCTCCCTCCAAGTTTTCCTTATGTTGGCAATCTTGTTGAGAATCTCAGTCTTGGCAGTCCTGGTAAAGCCAGAATCCCTTTGTATGGCTGAGTAGACTCTGATCAAGGTAGAGTAGCCTTCATTCAGAATTCTGTGAAGAGGCCATGTTCTTTCCTCAGCTCCTTTATATTTGAACACTAGTCTTTCTGGTAGCTGTCTATAGGCAGCTATTCCCCTTACATCCTCCAGCTCATCCAGATAGAGTTCAATGTCTGAAAATTCTTTTATGTCACAGATGTAAACATAATCATCTTTAGAGGTTTGAGGTTTAGGCTTAGGCTTCTGTGTGAATTTGATTGAGGCTTTAGAGGGTGTTGATTTGATTCTTCTTTTCTGCTTCTTTGATGGTGGAGAAGAGGTTAGGAAGGTGGGCAATTTGATGGTGTCCCAATCAATTGGTTCCTCCTTGGGAATGATTGTTTCACCATGAATGTTCATGAAGGGATCAGGTACAATGGGTTCAGGAATAGAGGGTAGTGGTTTGGATATTGATTGGGTTTCTTCAGTCTTATCTACCTTCTTTCTCTTTGCATTGACCTTCTTTCTTTTCCCTTTCTGCCATTCTTCCTTACTTCTTTCCTCCATCTCAGTACCAACCATGTCCCCCATAGCTTCATCTTCACCTTTGTCTTCAATTTCTTTCTGTTCTTCAGCCTGACTTGACTTTAGCTATTTTTCAAGCTTTGCTTGTGCTCTTTTGTCAGCCTTTAGCTGTTTGGCTTCTTCCTTCAACCTTTTGGTTTCTTCCCTCTTGGCTATTGAGAATTTGGGATGTCCTTGCATCATACATATGCTCTTTCCCTCTCTGAAGATAATAGCCATATTTCTCCTTACAGCCTCATCCATGGTCTCTTTGAGATATGCAATACTTCTACCTAAAAGCTTTTCCTCATCAGCTTTTGGAAGAGGAAAATCCACCTCTTTTAGAGGATTCTTTGTAGAGTCCTTATTGGATCTGTTGTTGGGCTTGAGAACCATAGGTTGCAGATCTTTGGAAGAAGTTTCTCCATCCTTATGCCTCCCTACTGGCTTGAGTTCCATAATAATTGATTCCACTTTTGTGCTATGCTTCACAGATTGTGATTGAGAAGTTGTAGAACCAAATATTAGTTGCATCTTTTCATCAATCTTCTTCCTTTGCTCTTTGACTTGCAATTCAGCTGCTGCTATCTGGATTAGATCAATTCCATCTAGCTTTCCTTTGACTTGAATAGTTGGAGAAGTTGTGATGACAGGAACTAGCACTTGAGAAATCTGAACTGTTGTAGATGGCTCTCCTTCCCCTTCCCCTTTATTCTCCCCCTTTTGTTATCATCAAGGGTAAGGGTCAAGCCTTGTGCTTTTGCCAGCTACATGAGTAGATTTGTTTGAGTTTGTTGATTCTGAAGAATGGTGACCATAGAGTCTTCAATGATATGAACCCTATCTTCCAATCTGGCCAGCCTCTTGTCAGCATCAGATGCTTTCTTCAGTCTCCCCAACAAATCTTGCATGGTACCATAGGGTATAACTGAATCCAATTTCTCAGCATTGTAGGATTTCAGATCAGCAATTTCCTGCTTGAGCTCATCCACACTTAGATTTTGCTGGTAATGCTGCAATTGCAAGAGATGCAGAGATTCCAGATGAGCTTGAAGAATTGCCTTGGTACCAGCATCTTGAGTCTCCTGAAGGGCCTTCTGAATTGTCATGACTTGTCTGACCAAAGTGACACCAAACTCTCCTGGTGTTGATGGTTTTGCCCATGCCCATTCAGGAAGATCAGGAACAGAACTTGGGCCTGCTACTCCCCCTAAGTTCATGCTCTCATTCAAAGAATTAGAGTCATCATCATTAGAATTTACTCCAAATTCTTCAGATGGCTCACCAGCTTGAGAAGGCAGCCTGTTGACAGCAGCTTTGTCTCTGAGAAGAGATTCTGAAGTGTGTACAATGTGTAGTGTCTGTTCTGCCTCCACATTGCCCTGTGCAGCCAATAATTGATAGGCTGAAATAGGGTGAGTAAAAGTGTCAGCATCCAAGGAAATGTTATCAATGACAGCTTTGTAATGTTGCTGAAATTGTCTTTCCTTTTCTGTATCATCCACTTTCATTAACTCACTAGCAATGGATGGATCCACCCTTATAGCTTCTGTACCTGCCTTTCTCTCAATTTCTCTCTGTTCTTGCATCAGGGGCTCCCCTGGCTCACACACACCCTCACACCCTCACCCTCACCTTCTAAGGTGGCACTCCTCTCACTCACTTTTGCCATGCTGGAAGAAATAGCATGCATATGGTGACTCTCAACCTCTCCTTTTGCCTGGGAGCAACCCAGCCTCTCACTCAAAAGATCAATCCCTGCCCTCAAACCTAAAAGTGATTGTACAGTGGCCATGTGTTCTACAGTTGGAATTGTTTCTGTTAAGTGTGTAGAGACCATCAACGGATAGGGAATATCCGTTGAAGTGGAAACTGATGGTATCAACGGATAACTGCTGTTAAGCTTATCCATTGAAGAACAACCACTTGTCAACGGATGAGAGATATCCATTGAAGAAGGAAAAGATGTAGGTATAGAAAGTGACATAATTGTTGAATCTGTGTGGATTGATTTTAAGTGTGGTGACACAGATTCTGCAACTACATCTGAAATAATTGGCTGATGATCCAACAAATCATCTAAAAGATGATGATCACCAGGTTTTGAGTGGGGCTCCTCCCTCAGTTTTAATGAGGGAGAATCAGGAATTGATGTGAATATCATATCCACATCCAGATAGGGTGTTGGAGAGTTTGATGAATGGTGTGTTTCTATATTGAGAGAATGGGCTGTGATTCCACATTTGCTGGAATCACATCAAGCTGAATTTGAGAAGGCACAGATACAGGTGGATGTATCTGTGCTCTGTGTGTCCCTTGTGTGGAAACTAGGGTCTTGGCCTTCTTCTTCCTTGAAAAGGCTTTAAATGGTGAATGTGTGGCTTCAGTGTCCCTCCCTCTTTTGTTCTGTGTCCCTGGTTGGGGACTATTTTCAATAGTTATACCCTTTTGGGAGGATGCAACTAGGGATGTGTTGGACTCCTTTTGAACCACCACAGTCTTTTGAGAGACTGTGGCTTGGCTGGTTTGGGTACCACTCACCTCTCCCACCTTATCCTGGGGGGATTTTTGATGTTCACCCCTCCCCTCACCACTCACACCCTGTTCACTCCCTTCAGGGTTTATGGTAGTTGTTACAACTGTTGTCTTTTGAGAAACAACAGAGGTAGGTTTCTTTGACTTGACTTTGGAAACTTTAGATTTGGTGGCTTTGGTAGGAGCCTGTTTGGACAAAGACACAGGTTCCATAGCCACACTAGAAGGCAAAGAAACATTGGGGTTGGAAATAGTAGGAGTTATAGAAGTATTTACCTCACTTACCTGTGGTGCATTCATAATTGGCAAGTATACCAATGGCACCTGGCTGTTGAGGTTCATTCTCAAAAGGTCTGCAAGGACCCTTTTCTCTTGTGCCCAGCATTTGAGTTTATTATTCTCATTGGATATAACCAAACCTTCAGCAACATGGTTAGCCAATAACATAAAGAATCTAGCATAGTAGATGTTATGTGGTCTATTAGCTTTGTTACCTAATCTGGAACCTAATTCTAGCATAACACAGTTGCTAAAATTAAAGTACCTATCAGAAATTAGCATATAGAGCATATTAACAAGAGATGAAGTGATAGCATCAAAATTGCTAATCTTCCCAGAGAAAACCTTAATAAAGGCATCTCCAAGAAAACTCCATTCTTTCCTAAGGCCTTTCCTTCTAATACTACCTAAACTAGCAGAATCAAAAGCATAGCAGAGACATCTTTATCAGTGTGTGGTGTCATGGCATTATTCTCAGGCAACTTAAAGCAAGATTGTATATCATCACAATTAATGCAATAGTCCTTACCTTTGAGAGAGAAGGCAATAGTCATATCTGTGGAGTTGAACTCTGCAGTTGTCCAAATCTCCTCAATCACCTCACAGTAGATGGTTGGGGCTTCCAGCATTGCATAGCTTAGTTTGCAGTTCTTGATGAAGTCCATCATCTTGTGATAATCAGAATGGGCTTCATTCTTTTCAACCAAGGCTATGAAATTATTCTTTTCATAAACAAATCATGTTTGAGACATAATTTTGACTACTGGTGCCATTGTTGTGAGTAGAGGTTGCAGAGAAAAACTTGAGAATTTAGAGAGAAAGAGAATAAGAATTGCAAGAAAGCGTAAAGTGAGAATAAGATTTCAATTGGGCTTTTATACTTTCTTGAATTAAAACATAAATAAAATGATTAAATGATACTTTTAAGTAAGTTACAGCCATTCAAGAATAAATAAAACTGTAGAAATTCTGAAAACTACCTTAAATATAAATACATACAACACTGTATATCTGTATCAACGGTTGAGTAAAAGAATCAACGGCTGTGACTCACTTATAGTAACTGACGTGACACTTCAACGGATAAGGGAAATAGTTATCCGTTGATGAAAAACACCATTTTATCCGTTGAAGGATAAAATTACCAGAATTGTATTTATCTTTCAACGGATAATGAACATCCGTTGATAGAACAATTTTGGCTTTCAACGGATAGAGAATATCCGTTGATAGGATAAGTCTTAATTAAAGCCAGCTTTGTTCTTGCAGCAAATTCATTTCAGGCTTCAAGACAGATTATATAGATGACATAGATTATGAATAATTAAGCATACCTAACTCACTTACTAATCTTGTGAATGTTGATTCATCAAGTGGCTTGGTAAATATGTCTGCAATCTGCTTTTCACTTGGAATAAAATGAAGTTCCACTGTACCTTTCATCACATGTTCCCTAATGAAGTGGTACTTGATATCAATGTGCTTGGTTCTTGAGTGCTGCACTAGATTTTCAGTAATGGCAATGACACTTGTGTTGTCACAGAATATTGGAATTTTGTCAACAGTCAGACCATAGTCAAATAGTTGATTCCTCATCCATAGTATCTGTGCACAGCAACTACCAGCAGCAATGTAATCAGCTTCAGCTGTTGATATGGAAACAGAATTCTGCTTCTTGCTGAACCATGATACAAGCTTGTTCCCTAGAAATTGACAGGTGCCTGTTGTGCTTTTCCTGTCTATTTTGCAACCTGCATAATCTGCATCTGAGTAGCCAATTAGATCAAAACCAGACTCTCTAGGGTACCAAATTCCTAGATTTGGAGTCCCCTTGAGATATCTGAAAATTCTTTTAATAGCCACTAAGTGAGATTCTTTAGGTTCAGCTTGAAATCTAGCACAGAGACATGTAGAAAACATTATATCAGGTCTACTAGCAGTTAAATATAAAAGTGAGCCAACAATACCTCTATAACTTGTAATATCCACAGACTTTTCAGCCTTGTTTAATTCAAGCTTAGTGGCAGTGGCCATGGGAGTTTTTGCAGGTGAACAATCCATTAAGTCAAACTTCTTTAAAAGATCATAAATATATTTAGTTTGACTAATGAAAATTCCACCACTAACTTGTTTAACTTGTAAACCAAGAAAGTAAGTTAGCTCTCCCATCATGCTCATTTCATATTTACTTTGCATTAATTTAGCAAAGTTTTTACAAAGCTTATCATCCGTAGATCCAAATATAATATCATCTACATAAATTTGTACAAGTATCTTAGAGCCATTAACATTTCTAAAGAAGAGAGTTTTGTCAACAGTACCTCTTGTGAAGTGATTATCTAGAAGGAACTTTGACAAAGTCTCATACCAGGCTCTAGGTGCTTGCTTTAGTCCATAGAGTGCTTTCAACAGATAATACACATAGTCTGGAAAATTTGGATCTTCAAAACCTGGAGGTTGGCTTACATAAACTTCTTCCTCCAATTCCCCATTTAGAAATGCACTCTTGACATCCATTTGATAGACTTTGAAATTGGCATTAGCTGCATAGGCTAGAAAGATTCTGATGGCTTCAAGTCTGGCAACTGGAGCAAATGTTTCATCAAAATCTATTCCCTCTTGTTGAGAATAGCCTTTAACAACCAATCTGGCTTTATTCCTTATGACAATGCCATTTTCATCCATCTTGTTTCTGAATACCCATTTTGTGTCAATAGAACTCTTGTTCTTTGGCTTGGGTACCAGCTTCCATACTGTGTTCCTCTCAAATTGGTTTAGCTCCTCTTGCATTGCTAAAATCCAATCTGGATCCAATAGAGCTTCTTCCACTCTCTTAGGTTCCTCCTATGATAGAAAGCTACTATACAGACATTCATCTTGAGTAGCCCTTCTAGTTTGTACTTTTGATGTAGCATCACCAATGATCAGTTCAAAAGGGTGATTCTTGGTCCATTTCCTTTGAGGTGGTAGATTAGCCCTAGATGAGGTTGCCTCAGTATTGTCATGATGTGAGATAGAATGTTGATTAGTTGAAACTCCCCCTGAGTTGCTGATCCTTTGAAAGGAATTGAGAGCTCTATCAACTGATGAAGTGAATTGATTATCCGTTGACAGACTGTGATCAACGGATGCTTCATTATGAACTTCAACGGATGATGCACTTTGTCTTTCAACGGATGCTGCATTGCTTCTTTCAACGGAAGCTGAATTATGACTTTCAACGGATGCAGCATTCTGTGCATTATCCAAAGGCAGATTCTGAATTCTTCTTGAGATGCCTTCTTCATCATTCTCATCTTCACTATCATCACAGTAAATCTCAATGTTGTCAAATTTGAGTCCTTCATGATGTCCCTCATCTGTTAGTCCATCAATCTTTTTATCATCAAACACAACATGTACAGATTCCATGACAATGTTGGTTCTTAGATTGTAGACCCTATATGATTTTCCAGCAGAATAATCAACAAATATTCCTTCATCAGCCTTTGCATCAAACTTCCCTTTGTGATCAGATTGATTCCTTAAGATGTAGCATTTGCAACCAAAGACATGTAGAAAGTTTAAAGTTGGTTTTCTTCTCTTGAATAATTGATAGGGAGTCATGCATTTTGCCTGATTGATTAGAGAAATATTCTGAGTGTAACATGCACAGTTAACAGCCTCAGCCCAAAAATAAGTTGGGAGTTTTGACTCTTCAAGCATTGTCCTTGCAGCTTCAATTAGTGATCTGTTCTTCCTTTCCACCACACCATTTTGTTGTGGAGTTCTTGGAGCTGAGAACTCATGCATGATCCCACTTTCTTCACAGAACAACTTCATGGTTGAATTCTTGAACTCAGTTCCATTGTCACTCCTAATATTCCTTACTTTGAAATCAGGATGATTGTTGACTTGCTTGATATGATTGATGATGATTTCACTAGCTTCATCCTTTGATCTAAGAAAATAGACCCATGAAAACTTTGAGAAATCATCTACAATCACTAGGCAGTATCTTTTCTTTGAAATTGACAATACATTGACTGGTCCAAAAAGATCCATGTGTAGAAGTTGTAGTGGTTCATCAATTGCAGATTCAAGCTTCTTACTGAATGATACTTTCTTTTGCTTTCCTTTCTGACAAGCATCACACAGTCCATCCCTTGTGAATTCCACTAGAGACATTCCTCTAACTAAGTCCTTTTTGACTAGATCATTCATTGTCTTGAAATTCAAATGGGACAGCTTCTTGTGCCGTAGCCAACTTTCAACTGGACTTGCTTTGCTGAGAAGACAAGTAATGGATTCTGCATCTGTAGAGTTGAAATCAGCTAAGTACACATTCCCTTTTCTAACTCCAGTTAGAACCACTTTATTGTCCTTTTTACTTGTGACAATACAGGTTTCAGAATTGAAGGAAACAGTATTCCCTCTGTCACATAGTTGACTGATGCTCAATAAATTGTGTTTGAGACCATCAACCAATGCAACTTCATCAATGATGACATTTTCTTTTGAAATCAAGCCATATCCCATAGTGAATCATTTGCTGTCATCTCCAAAGGTTATGCTAGGGCCAGCTCTCTCCTTAAACTCTGTGAGCAGGGTGAAATCTCCTGTCATGTGTCTTGAACAACCACTGTCCAAGTACCATAGATTCCTTCTTTGTCCCTACACACAACAAAATCAATCAAGTTGATTTTGGTACCCAAGTTTCCTTGGGTCCATCCTTGTTAGTCTTTTTCCTAGACTTCATTCCTCCTGCATCTTTTGACTTAGGTAACTTTGGGTCAACCTTGGTCTCAGATGTGGTTGGTTGAAGTGTAGGGTTAGTCACAGAATCATTTAACACATTTGATTGAATTTGATAACGCATAGGTTGTGCAAACATGTTATTCCACATAGGCATATTGTATGGCATTTGAGGCATACTAAATACAGTAAAATAAGGATTGTTAACATATGGCATGTTTGCAAAATGTGCATGGGGATTTTGGTGAGACATAACAGGCATAGCATGCAGAGGTGACATAGACATGTTAGGCATGGAGGGATTTGAAGGCATGGGAGCATTTTTAACAGATTTGCAATTATCAGATAGGTGATTAACACTTTTACAATGCACACAGCTTTTTATAGGAGCATACCTATCAGGTGTGTAATTTTTATATTTATTAATCCCCACCTTCCCATTTCTTTTAGATTTTCTTTTAGTTTCCTTCTTATCCTCAACCAACTTAAGCCTATCTTTTAGCTGATCTAAAGTCATGTGTCCTATATTCACCTTACTGACATCTCTGGATGTGCTAGCTCCTTTTTTGACAAAGTTCTTGAGAGTTGAATCATTCTTTTTATTGAGATTTTTTATTTTTAAAAGAACTTGCCTGTTTTAATTGATGAGCCTTCAACGGATGCTCCTTTTCTTCCTTCAACGGATAACTTTCATCATCCGTTGATTCCACATCCGTTGACAATCCATCAATTAATTCTAACTCCTTTTTGTTTTTCTTCCAGGCATCCTCACAGAATGATTCAATTCCCTGAACCTTTGCAATCTGAACACTAACATCCCTAGATGTTTTCCAGGCCTTGATTACCTCTTGCTCACTTTCTAACTGTTTAGAAAGAATTTCTACTTTCTTAACAACTTCTACTAGTTCACTCTCAACAGTCAAGCATTTAAGTTTTATCTTTTCAAGCTCAATTACCTGATCCTCTAACACAGCATTCCTATCACTTAAAAACACATTATTCTCCTTGATCCTAGTATTTTCTTTTGCTAGTGATTTAAGGGAAACACGCAAATGATATAATTCATTGGTCATATCATTTATGGCTTCATTGCATTCATGTTTAGAAATCTGAGAGAGATCAGTAGTAATTACCTGGTTGCTTGATGAACTAGTTTTATTTTCATCAGAATTAGCCATCAGGGCTAGGTTGACATATTCCACATCATCATCTTCATTTACCCCATCTGCTGCCCAATCATCTTGAGTGAGAAAAGCTCTTTCCTTTTGTTTGAGCAAATCAAAATACTTCTTTTTGTAATCAACTTGCTCAAATTTCTTTTTCTCAGAATTTGGCTTCCTACACTCACTTGCAAAGTGTCCACTAATGCCACAGTTGTAATATTTGAACTTTGATTTGTCCACCATGTTTTTGTTTGGCTTAGTGAATTTTGTGTTTTTCCTGAACTTCATTTTTACAAACCTCCTGGACAGAAAGGCCAAATGTTCTTCAATATCATCAGATTCATCCTGACTGGAATTGTCTTCATCCTCAGCAACTTGCTCTTTACCCTTGCTTGATTCTGATTTGCTTGTGCCAATTTTGAGACTTGGCATTGTCTTCTCCTCATTCCTGGCTTCCATCTTCTCACTGTCAGCTACAAGAGCAACTGTTCCTCCTTTTCTCTTTCCCTTTTCCAACAGCTCATCCTGCTCCATTTCAAGTTCATAAGTCTTCAGAATTCCATATAATCTTTCAAGTGTGAAGTTCTTATAATCTTGAGAATTTCTCAAAGAGACAGTCATGGGCTTCCATTCCTTTGGCAGAGACCTAAGAAATTTTAAGTTGGAATCCTTGACTTGGTACACTCTACCATACAGCTTCAATCCATTCAACAGTTTCTGAAACCTGTTGAAGGTATCATTTAATGATTCACCTTCTTCAAAGTGAAAATATTCATACTGTTGAATAAGAAGCTGCATCTTGTTCTCTCTGACCTGCTCAGTACCTTCACAGATGATTTATACAGTATCCCAAACTTCCTTTGCAGTTTGGCTATTGATGACATTGTCAAACATATCTTGATCTAAGCCATTAAACAAAATGTTCATGGCTCTCTTATCCTTGCGGATTTCTTCCATGTCTTCAATAGTCCATTCTGCTTTTGGCTTGGGAATAGACTGTCCAACAGCAACTGTTGCAGTAGCAGCTGTGGCTACTTTGTGAGGGATGTGAGGACCATTTTCAATACAGTTGATGTAGCTTTCATCTTGAGAAAGAAGATGTAAATGCATCTTCACTTTCCAGTTATGATAATTATCTTTTTCCAGGACTGGGATCTTTACACCAATATCCTTCCTACTCATGATGGTAGCAGGAGGATTCTTCTGTGCACTCATGATGTTAGCAGAATAGATCTTTAAACTCTTTGTATGTTAAGAGCTTGCTTTGATACCAATTGTTATTCCCAGTGGACTAACAATGAGATTTACAGAAGGGGGGTTGAATGTAAATCTCAAAACTTTTTCAAGTTTTGAGCAGTTTCTAAGGCTAAGTGTTTGAGTGATCAAATGTGTGTGAATTGCTTGAAGCTGATGCAAACAGATATATATTCAAACACAAATGTAATGAGCACAAAGAACTTAAAAACTTTTCTGGTGGATTTGTTGTTCCACCAGAGATGTGTTATTTCAGAAAATCTGTGATTCAAAGAATTAAATCACAGCTGCTTCCTAGTACAAACTAGATGATTTTCTCTTTTGATATTTCTAAACAGCTCAGGAAAATTCATATCTAATTACTAGCTGCTACTTGGTTTATATATCACCAAGATTACAAGTGAAGACAAACTGTAAAAATACAATTGAAAAGATTCTTCACATGTTTCTTCTTCATTTCTCTATCCAATGCAATCTAGGATAATCTGTAAATCTTTGAATACTTCCTTGTTTGCATCAGAATGGAAATGCTGCATTTTCTTGATTCCTCCTAGAGGCTTCCACATTCCAGCATGTCTCTGTCAACCCATGTGCCTATGTCAACTTGTGAATTGTCACTATCAACTGCTAATGAATTAAGCATCCGTTGAGGCTTTCATCCGTTGATGCCTTATCCGTTGAGGCTTTATCCGTTGAAGCTTTATCCATTGATGCATTATCAGTTGAAGTCTTTATTCGTTGAAACACTTATCCGTTGATGGATATTATCCGTTGAAGCATTAGAGACATCCGTTGAAGCTTTGTTTCTTATCCGTTGAAGGTCTTCAATATCCGTTGACACTTCTTCACTTATACAAAATTACAAGGCATGAAATATTTACAATTAGCCCTCCTATTTGTACATCCATTAGTAGTCAACATGACTGATTATTTCCTAACAACATCTAAGAATTACAGCTTGAAACCAGAGAGTGAAATGTGCTACAATACTAAACTTATTGCTAAGTAAAGCTACTCCTTCAACGGATAGCCAAGATGGTCTTATCCGTTGAGGCTACAAACACTAGATTTCTACTTAAGTGTTTTGCTTAACTTATCATCAAACTAATACACATATTCCTAACACCTCTTTAACTTCTGATTTCTCATTTTCAGACTTTACAGTTACAAACTTAACAGGTTTTAACTTTGGCTTTTGCTTAACAACAGGCTTAATTTCTTCAGTTCCTTTATCATTCTTATCCTCTCCATAACCTAAGCCCTCTTTCCAGTTTCCACTACTTAGCAAATTTTGAGTTATTTTGCCAGAATTAGTCCAAGTCCTGATAATCTCTCTTTCCTTTTATAACTCAGTTTTTAGAGATTCATTCATTTTTAGCACTTCATCCCTAACATAGAAAGCATCATCTCTATCCTTCTGAGTTTGATGAAACATGACTAACTCTTTTTCTAAGAAATCATTTCTTTTCTTAAAAGCAAGATTTTCAGAAGTTAATCTTTCACATGTTAAAGTTTGATCTCTATAACTAACAAACAGGTTTTAAGATATCTTTTCAACTCATTAATATCATCAGTATGAAAAGCATAAGTAGTCTGAGGTACCTTTGTTTCAGCAGCTTCAGAACTGCTCTCAGCACTTTCTTTATCAGCATTTGCCATCAATGCATAGTTCTCCTCACTTTCAGAGTCCGAGGTGTCTGTCCAGCTTTTCTGCTTTGTGATAAGAGCCTTGCCTTTGTCACCCTTTGCCTTCTCACAATCAGGAGATATGTGGCCTTTCTCACCACAGTTATAGCATTTAATATTGGTATAATCTCCTCTGTCAGACTTTCCTCCTCTGTCTTCAGATCTTCTGAAATTCTTCTTATCAGAACTTATGCCTTTCCTGGAAAACTTCTTTCCCTTCCTGAACTTCCTGTATGCAATCTTTGTGATTCCTTTCACCATAAGAGCACACAGCTTCATCATCACCTCATCAGCATCAGTCTCAGGCAAGCTTTCAGAATCTGAGTCATCATCACTTTCAGAACTTGATGACTCAGTTTCAGACTTTATGAAAAGAGCTTTACCCTTGTCTTTCCTTGAGGAAGCTGCTTCGGGGGATTCTTCTTCAGCCTTAAGAGCAACTGTCCTTGACTTTCCTCCTTTCCTCTTGCTTCTTTGTTCCATCTCAAGTTCATGAGTCTTGAGCATTCCATAGATTTCATCAAGAGTTGTTTCATCAAGATTGTAGTTGTCTCTTATTGTCGTTGCCTTCAAATCCCAGCATTCAGGAAGAGCTAACAGGAATTTAAGGTTTGAATCTTCAAGATCATACTCTTTATCAACCAATAACAAATCATTCAAAAGTTTGACAAATCTATCATATAAATCATTCAATGACTCATTAGTCTTTGAGTCAAAATGTTCATACTCTTGAGTGAGTATTGTCTTCCTGTTCTTCTTAATTGTGTCAGTTCCCTGACATCTTGTTTCCAGAGCATCCCATATCTCCTTAGCAGTCTTGCAGTTGATTACCCTGTTTGACATTACATTATCAATGGCACTATGCAGTAAGTGTCGTACCTTAGCATCCTTAGCAATTGATGCTATATCTTCAGCAGTATAATCACTCTTTTCCTTTGGTACAGTCTTTGCTGCTTCACCTGCAACTGCAACAGCAAGCTTGGTTGGTTTGTGAGGCTCTTCCTTAATTCTATCGAGGTATTCTAGATCTGTTGCTTCCAGGAACATGGTCATTCTCACCTTCCATATGGGATATTCAGATGGTCTCAGTATGGGAACTCTGATGGTCTCATACCGACTCTGAATTTGTGTCTTTGGTGGTTCCTCAGTTTTGGTAGGCTTAGTTGGAGTTTCTGTGTCAGACATGATTGTGTTTGGATCTTTAACTGTATGTGTGTTAACAGATAGGCTCTGATACCACTTGTTAGGTCACACACACTGTAGAGGGGGTGAATACAGTGTATAATACAATCAAATCGAACTTTAAAATCTTAAGTAACAGAAAACAAACTTTATTGAAACTATAAACTCTGTTACAGTATGGAACTGTTACCTCTCAGTGATGAACAAATATCACGAGAGCTGCTAGGGTTACAATGAATAATCTTCTCGAATATGATAACACTTATAGTGTAAACCCTATGTCTGTGTTTATATACTATACGGTTACAAGATAATCGCTAATTGATATGGAATATAATTCTGCTTCCTAAAATATATCAATCAGATATCTTTTCTTCCAAGTATTCCATTCTTCACGGAACTCCTTCTTCATGCATATCTCTTCTTATATTTATCTTGATCTTCTTTCCTTTAATCAGCTACTGTCCTTATCTGATCGTCCTTCAGCACTTAAGTTCTGATATCTAACTTCTGATGATTATCTCCTGATAATATAAGTACTGATATCCTTAAGTCCTGACTTCCAGTATAAGTACTGATCAACGGTTAAGTACTGATTTGTCCTGTTAAGTAAGATCTGAAATCTAAACATAAATTATATTAGCCATGACATTATCAAATATATCTAACAAAAATTATTAAGGCATTTTAAAATAATTTATCCTTTTTTAAAACTTTACCGAGTAGTTATACAGTTTATATGTGCGGAAAATAAAGTGTAAGGAAAGAAAATACCACACCGTGATTTTATCCTGGTTCGCGATGGCGCAACCTCTAATAGATTCGCTTACCAATATGTCTAGTCCTCGAGCTCCTCTCCCGGACTCGGGATTTTCCCTTATAATAAACTCGCTCCTTTAGGAGGCGGAGAAACCTTTACACCCTTATAAATATTTGTCTTGGTGCGTAACACACGGGTTACCACCTCAAAATAAATGTAATACCAACATAACTTATCTTAGACAATATATCCCCGCTATTTCTTCAAAGTTGATGTAGAGCCCTTGTATAGACTTGGCTTTCTTAGCTTTTGTCGGTCTTCGATCTTAGTGATCCGGTCTTGGGTCTTTCCTCTTCTTCACGGTGAAAATACTACTAACTCTCTGTTAGTACGTATAGGACTTGGGTCTTAGAACAAAAATTACCTCACGTCACTTCACCTCACTACAAAACTAATAAGACAATCCACAAAATAAAACGTATAGAGAAAAGATGGGTTGAACTAGTATGTTACGGTACTAGCCCACAAGATAATATAATATTCAAATAAGAATACTAAATATTAACTATGCATACTTGACTTGAGATATAGAATAATATGTCATGTATACTTTCGATTACTCCGTCTTTATGGATTATATGTTTATCGGAGTAATATAAGAAGTCTTTTATATATCTAAGCAATATAGCTTATGACTTCTTCAATATTCTTCTTCTTTCGATTATGTATTTATAAATCGAAGACTATTTTAGTTACAATATCGGAATTGTAACTTATCATTTTTAAGCTCGTAGGCTTAAGGATTTTAGTATAAGTGTATTTTGACAATTATAGAGCCAAATTATACTTTTAACTTCGTGCACAATTCATAGGTTCTATATAAGCCAAGATCGAGATAAAAGAAGTGCAAGTAATTGGCTTTGAATTTGTGCTTTTGAAGTTTAGACGGATGATTACGAAGTTTACTATTTATCGATTTATAATCTCACGAAACACTGAAGATGTTAGTGGGGATTATACGATACTTTTCATAATGATTTTATATATACAAATTATTCGTTGGCCAAGATCGAGATAAATAAAGTGCAAGTAATTGGCCAGCTCGTGTGGTTTTAATCCGTCTTTGATATTTGACAAAATTATGAAGTTTACTATTGACCGAGATATAATCCCACGGAACACTAAAGATGTTAGTGGGGATTATACGATACCTTTCGTAATTATTTCTATATTCAGGAAATATCTTGGCCAAGATCAAGATAAATAAAGTGCAAGTAATTGAACAACTCACAAGGTTTATCAAATATGAAATCTCACTCGTGAGGAATTATAGAGATTTATGAAATCTCACTCGTGAGAAGTTATAGATATTGAAGTACTTTTAATTTATGGATCTTCTTCTTTATATGTTTCTTTTTGAAGATCAGGTACTTATTCGAATTCCGAGTTCGAATCTTTGTTCTCTTTTCTTTGAGAACCTTCTTTATAGGAGGTCTAGTATTAGAACTTGAGATGAAGTAGAGAAATTAAGTACAAAGTTCAAATAAAAGAAACTCAAAGAAGAAGCTAAAAATTACCATTTTTGGAAAACGGTCGGAAAAGTTTGCCGGAAAAGTTAGCCGGAGGTTCGGCCGGATTTCGGCACTATGGTCGAACTTGGGCAACCCTTAAGGAGGTAGGAGAGTGGTAGTGGATGAACTCACTTGGTGGGATGAAACTTGGGGTGAAGCTAAGTTTGTAATCAAAAACCTTGTATATATGTATATATATCTAAGAGAAAGAAGGTTTTTGAGAAGAAGTGTGTGTTTAGAATTTGAAAGAGATGAAGAGAGATACTTCTTGAAAAAATCCCAGAAACTTTTTGACTCTTTAGCTTTTTTAAAAATGGGTTGGGGTGGGGGTTTATTTATAGGAGAAGTCGGGTGGATTGAATAGTGGATATTTTAGGAAAATGGATGGTGGATGATGTAAGTCACATGGATTGATGATATGGAAAATAAAGTCTGTTAGTTGTGTTTCTTTGCAACTTGCCATATGAGACAAACAAGTTTATGGAGCTCAAATATCAGCTGATTTATTTCGTTAAATATATATTTTCCTTTTCTTTTAATCATTGTTTAATCACTTAATTAAACATTAAGCACCATTAAATATGACCACCCTAAAAACTCTTAAATAAATATCATAAAAAATATGATAATTACCTAAATATTATAAAATGATGTCCTTCAAGTTTTGGTCAACCTTGGTCAGTGGTAACTAGGTCAAACGTAGTCAATTGTGGGACCAACTGCCTCAAAATTTGTGCCCGAACAAAAATTCTCGAAATGTTACAAATTTTTTACCATGCATAGAAAATACCATTTAAGTGATCCAAACCAAGTTTCAAGTCATTCTAATACGTGGAAGTATTTTATCTAGATTTAAAACGGTTCTGTCAGCCTTCACTTCTGAATAAAAATACCATTGGTCTTGAAACGAAAGAGATGGATCTTTTGACCAAAGTTTTGACTTGAATATATACTTAAAATTTATTTCCTAATATATAAAATATATTTGGATGGTAGGAAATATTTTTGAGTATTTTTGAATAATTTTCTCTGAGAAATGCTGATTTTACGAAATGAGAGAAAATTATTTCAAAGTACACACATAATGGGTTATAAAAATGGATATTAATATTTCAATCATGAATATTAATAAAATTTGAATAAAAACTCTTTTGATGGATGGAAAAATATATTTTGGAGCGAAAAGTAAAATATTTTTGATATAGCACGAGACTTCTAAAGAATATTTCTGATATATTCCTTTTTCGAGTTTGTTGCCTTATTGATGTTGCAACAGGGATCTAAAAAATATCATGTTTTGATAGTTTTTAATTGATCATATTTGTTTAGAGATATATTTCATAAAGATATAATTTTGATGTTTCAGAATAATGAAATATCTCTTTTATATAAGTAGTCTTGAAAATATTTTTGCTAGTTTGACCGTTTGACTTTGATTTGGATCAATTAAAATTATGTCCTAATGGAGAAGATCTACGTGTATTTAAATTTTATATTTAATCGTACAAATATCAGAATAAATAATATATCGAAGATATCGTTTCAAGGTGCAAAAACAAAAGTATGGGTTAACTTCAGAACGGATGTTGATCAGTTTTTTGTTCCTTGTCTGCGATGCGATTCAGATTTTCACAAACAAGCCACATGAAAGTATAAGGTATATTTCATTATCTGTATTTTCAATTATTTCAGTTTATTTTCAATTATTATACGATAGATGAGGATAACAGATTAAGATTACTGATTGTTTTGGATAGCAAACAGAGAAAGTGTCTTTCAATAGTTTGTCCTCCGATAGATATATATCCGCAAAGTCATGACTTCTTATACGGATCCTACTTTGAATTTCAAGTGAAAGTTTTTCAGTACAACATGCATCCACATATTGATTAGGTGATGATATTTTATCTTAATTACAATAAAAGTTTTGTACATGGAAAATTTAATGCAGATAGAGAAGTTATCAAAGTATAATCCAACACTACAAGTATTAACGAGTATTATATGGCCCCTACAAGATGAATCAAATATACTTATATATTCTTGGAAAATATTAAAAACTCTTACTATATTAAGTTTTACGTATATTACAGACAAAAAGCATCATAAGATTATATAGAAGAGAATTAGAGATATAAAGTTATATGGAGACTACTGTTTCATTGGAGAACTCGGAGACCACAATCAAAACACTGGAGAATATATTATTTTGTGAAATATGTTTTATGAATATTAATATGTTTTATGAATATTACTAATTCATTAAAAATGTTAAAGCTCCTTTGAGTTTAATAATTAGAACGTGTATGTTCCGCAAACTAAACAAAAAATCTGCAAATTAAACATGTTTCGTAGAATAAAATATTTTGTAATATTTTACATGCAGTACATGTATGATATTTAAGTTTTTGAATAAAATAATAATCATTATAGAACATGATTCTCAAAATAATACGTTTTGCAACATTTTTATGCAAAATTTTAGTTGCATAACATAAGTGTTCTCCTTGTTCTACAACAAAAACGTCATCTTCATAGAAGTGGTCTACAACAAAAACGTCAAGATTTAACTCATATATATCATTGACTGTCATACCTGAGGAAGATGAGAGGGAGAAGGGATATTGGGAAAATGATTGAAGTTCATTCATAGTTCACGGGAGTTCTGAAGTTGTATTTTTCTACCATAACTCTTGTAATCATGGTTTGGTTTACTCATATGTTTTTATTTTCTTATACAATTATGCATAACTAATTCCTTAATATGAGAATTAAGTATCATTCGTTGATATAATATATTTGTTTGATTATGTTGTTTCTCTAATTTTTCTAATCTATCTTTGAGCACTTCACACCATTTGAGGAGTCATAAATCTTTGATTGAATTTTTAAGAATTATAACGAACCAACAAAGGAGTTATAATTTTAATACATAATAAAATAAACACAATTTAAATTTTATATTAGGAGATTGACGTGCAAATTTTAAAATTGTAATAATATATTATTGTATTTTGACCGATCGTGTAGACAAGATGTAATTATAGACATTATAATGGGTGATGGCCAAAAATATATATATATTTAATTTGGTGACACAAATACCATTTTTGAAACTTTTAACAAAAAATATCTCTATTTTACGCATTTCTAGGTTTAGATATTATTAATACATATTTAAAAAATGGGTATCATATTTAAAATAAAATAAAATTAAAAAAAAAAGAAATTTTTAAAAATTGAAAAATGAGATATATATTACAAAAATGCGTATTACTCTTTCCACGACACATTATACATGTCTTATAAATCCTTATCACAACCCACCAAAATTTTTATTTTATTTTTATATTTTTTCTTTTTTGCATGTAATACCGATTTGTGAAATGCATATTAGTAATATTCATTATATAAATATATAGGAGAGAGGTATTTTGGTCCAAAATTAAAATATGATATTTTTGTCACCTTTTCTAAAAAAGTGATTTTTTTTTCATTTATAATGTATCTTGGGAGAGAGCATTATATATATTATAGTGATTTTTTTATATCAAAGTAAAACATATAACCATCACAATAAATTAAAGATTTAACCGATTGAAGAATCCCGATTTTTGAATTATTTTTCTCTCATTATTAATTAATGATTTTATTTGCTTGTAACTATAATTTAGTTAACAAAACAATCATTTTATTCTTCTTACACTTGTAACTTGAACTTGTATCAATAACGGTGCTTCACACGAACGATCTCTCAAAGTACACATTAATAAAAATAATATTTCCCGAATTATTTATAGAACTACCTCCCTCCCCGTCCCTGATGATAAATTCCCAGAAATCCCGATTCAAACGGGACAACCCCGATTCAAACGGGGCAACTATTAGTTCAGGGTGGGGGACCAACCATACCAAAATGGCTACCAAATAATTTCTTATTAGAATTTGGTATGGTTTACACAAGTTAAATAATAATAATTTTTTTTTAAAATATGACGAATAATCATAATCAATCTCATTAGATTATCAATCAACTTTAGATAATCATTATTTTATAGTACTTTAGTTAAATCATTTTAGATATCCCTCTTGCAACAAATTATAAAATTACATTAAGATAGCAATATAGATTTTCGAAAAGTGACAACATTTGTGAATTAATTGCAATACGGCAGTAACCCTACCCGTAAAATTTAGTAAAATACTTTCTAAAGACACATTTTGATTGATGAATATTACACATTCACCAGTTACAGTAACACATATATTTGGAGAAGTTTTGAGACAAATTTGGGAATATCTGTCTGACAACAAAAAATTGGAATATCCGTCATCTCAATTTTGGAGTAAATTATGTAGATTGGCCGAAGAATATGTACTGTGTTCATTTTCAAGCGTGGAGAAGTCACTTGCATATATAATTTCGTCCTTAAACTATGAAAAACGGTATTAAAGTAGGTGTATAAAATTCCTTAAGTGACTTGGATAAAAACATCAATGTCTTGAGGCTCTTCGATTCTAGTCGTCCGATCTTCAAAAATTGCAACCAGGCGTTACAAAATCTACTCATGCCTAGTAAACAAAGATGAAACATGACGGACAGACCCATATCACTGACAAGTGAACACAGCTCTAGTGCACGAAACTAAGTCAAACAGTATAGCTGCTTTTATGACGATACTAAGGCTGGTGTAGACTCACACTAGGCATGCAAAGCCATAAATGAGTTCTGCTTACGAGCATGGTCTGGAATAAGCCGTCGGAGGATCTCAGCAGGGATTCCCGCAAGCTCTGCCAATTAAAAATAATAATAAAAACAGTTTGCAAAGCCAAAATGTACGGGCAAAAGTAACATAAGTTTCGTCAAAACTGATTAACTTTCAGATATTGAAAGCATGGACAGAAATCCGTATCACCATTAGCAGTAAATATAGTGCAACAACATTGTTAAAGTATAGTATTTTATTTCCTTTTTCCTTGTTCAGAGCTATTGCTACTAAAATGTGACTTAATAGTAATGAGTAGTACCGGTGGACACAATATGGGGTGAGCCCTGCTAGTTCTTTTACATATTAGTACAATTTAGTATGTGACAATTTTAATAAATTAGTTCATACTTTAGCTGATATGTAAGGTTATATAATTTGAATATTTTCAAGTTCAAAGTTGTATCCATTAGATAGGTGTATATTTTGCTAAACTAAATGTGATTATTAAATGGATACCATAGTACAGCATTGAAAAATATTATAGGGATAATGCAAGGAATACAACAGGTCCAACAATTACAAATTACAATGACATTTCAAAGGAAAGGGAAATTTTGAGAGAAGAAAACAGGAGTGGAAAGAAAGAAGGAAAAGAAATTGAAGAAAGTTATTTAAGTCTGACCAGAAGGGTAAAAAGAGAACTGCAGCTGCAGCAAGGGAAAGGGTTATAAATATTAAAATAAAATGAGTTTGGTTTGTAAGGTAATGAAAAGTATTATTGAGATCTAAACTATAGGTAGGCGACCTCTTCTCGAATTGGGCTTCATTTTCTATTCAATCAAGGCTTATTTTATCGTTCCAGTATCAACTGTGAGTGTTTTGTATTTGTTGCAGATAAGACCTGGTGGTGACGGTCTATGTTCAAATATTCACAAGGACTAGGGGCATCTTTGAACATCCTTACTTCCCATTTTTTAACAATAAAAAGGAAAACAAATTCAGAAATAAAAAGTTATATAAGTAATATTATGTACCTCTTCTGTAAACATATACTTATTTAACTACTAATATTCCAGACTTCTTATAAAAGATTTATATCTAAAGAGTTGAGCAGTGATAGGTATTTGAACCTTTAAATAATCACTAAGAAAAACTTTATACTAAAAAATGATTAAACAACTTGATTCTTTCTTAACTGTATTTTTTTTGCCCTCATCAAACTACAATCTGGACCCCACCCCCATATTACCTTCCTCTCCTCTCTTTGCGGGCTGACGAGCGTTCGAATCTTTTCAAAAAAAAGATGTGTGTGTAAGTTTTATTTATCAAAAGAAAAAGATTTGTAGATACGTAGGTCAGATACCTAAGAAGCAATGAGTTGTCTCCGTTCTACATTGTAAAACTTCAGCGAAGTCATTCATCTCTTTAGCAAAAGAAAATGTTTTAAGGAACGCACGTAGCTTAATTAGCCCAAAACAAAGGACTTTCATATTTGAATCTAGTACTTCTTTGCATATTGTCTTTAAATTTCTAGCAACTACTATATATCTATAATTATAAACCTACATAGCCATTCAACCTAGTATAACAATATTTACTTTCAAGAAAACATGTTTGCAGATAATTTCATAGTACGTTACAACAGTGTAATAATCTGAAGTTTGAACAACTTATGTACTATGCAAGGAGTTAAACTCACCAGGTGCCTTAAAATTGAAGAGCGGAGGAAGAGGACGGCCGTTTGGTAGGCGGGTATTAGGGTCTCTCAGTTCATCAAAAAAAGGGTGGATACAAGCTTCCAACTAAAGCCAATGGGAATTACATTTAGACATTCTTTTTTCACAATACACAATATCTCATATATTTAGTTATGAAAACTCACTGCAGTGCATCGCAGATTAGGTGAATACTGAAAAAATCTGCAAACCAAATCCACTGCTTCTGGAGGTAAATGCTTCTGGAAAACCTATAAATCAATGTGTATTAGAATAAATTTACATTGAAACCCTATGATGTAACACTAAATCTACAGGCCCCATCTGTAACATTTATACAGAGCAACTTCTAGTTAAACTTTTACCCTTTTAACAAGTTGATAGCTTTATATTGTTAACTTTTAGACCCAGAAGACGGTAGATAAAACCCTCAATGCAAATAAAGGCAAGAACATAGAGTGTAACTTCATATCTTTAATCATTGTGGCTAACTGAATAATCTTTGTGATATTTAAGCTAGAAAGACTCTCTGATCTTCTCCTTCGGTCAAATATACACCATTTGGTCATCCATTATTATTTATTTTATTTTCTTAGACTTCAGAATCAAAATTGTCAACAGCTATATATCAACATGAAAATTGTTTCTTAGAAATGGTCAGCATATTTTGTTGATTCAACTTAGCAAAGTTGTTTCTGGTCCATATGAATTATATATCATGACAATTGTCATCAAGAGAATTTAGGTTCTGGGTATATTTCAGAACTTAAACAAGCAGATATCATTAGTGTCCCTACATTTTTATCTCTAATTCAGAATTCAGCTACAATTTAATCCTCATGACCCATCATACCACACTATGTAAATAAGAAGCAGTCACCACACATCAAAGAAATATGTCCCATATGGTGACCTGCTGTCAACATAAACGTGCATATACGAGGAAGGGGGACGGGGAGCAAAAAACTAATTGTTCACTACTTGAATTGAAGTATAATTTGGTCTTGTAACTCGACAACATTGATAACAAAATAAGGATAAGATAGAGGGCTGTACCTTGTGCCATGGATGAGGCTTTATCTGTGGAAATTTAAATTCTGTGTAGTTTGGGTTCATACATTTTATCTCCTCCCTGGTTGGTGTTCCTAAAACCTGTGAAATGTATTGCAATTTACAAAGTTCATGAAAGGAAGAAGTTTAGACAAGTTTCAATTTCCAATTAAAAGAAAAATGAATTATTGTTAAGCATTTATATTCTTAAAAAAAGTTCGTTTTTGTTCTTCAATAATGTGACAAAGTTCAACAACCCATAATTCAGTTAATATAATAAACAACTATCAAACTAAATAGCAAATACACACTAATGACAAAACTAAATTTAATTCTTTATTTTAGAGTTCAACACATTCAACTAGCAACAATGAGAAAAGAAGCTAGAACCTGTTACAAGAGTATTATGAAGTAGTTATATTAAAGTTGAATGCGCCAATACACAAGTGACAAACACACACATGCATATATATAGACGAGAGACGTCTATTAAGTGTGTCATAATATTCAGCTAAATTACCTTGATGATCTCAACTAACTGGTCCACTCCACTCTCTCCAGGAAACAAGGGCTGTGAGAACAAATTTAACTTAAAAACTTGGAATTTTGAATGAGATATATAGAATGCTGAGCAAAATGATGATTAATGCACATGCTTTAAGAAGATTAAACAACCTGCCCAAGAAGCAACTCAGCCATCACACAACCTGTGGACCATATATCTATTGCAGTGGTATATTCTGTGGCACCAAATATGAGTTCTGGTGCACGATAATATCTTGAACAGATGTAAGAAACATTAGGTTCTCCTTTTACCTGATGAATATATGCAACAGCGCAAATTTACACTAGAGATCAAGTAATACCACATACAAAGCACACTTGAAAAACGTACCAACACTTTTGCACTTCCAAAATCACATAATTTCAGCTGATGCGTGTGTGGATTCACCTGGACAGAATATTAGCAACTTTAGTCTTTTCACAGGAACTTGACAAAACCGTTATACTAAACAGTGCCAGAAGAGATTTTATTTCAACTAGTGTTTACAATAAAGCAAAACTATCATCATATAAAGTATAAGAAGAGCTTACAGTAACGGTATAGTTGTTTCATTTTCATCTTTAAAAAATCTCTACGGTACAAGACCTTCCATTAGATCAGTAACAGAAACTCTTTCCTATTAGATGATTCTTATATTTATAATGCTAATGTAATAGCACGCTCAAAACTTTGATCAACTATAAACTTACAAGCAGAGAAAAAGACACGCCAAATGCATGACAATTATGATTCAGAAGACAAGCAATACACACTAATTGATTTAAGATTCTTTCTATATTAATGTTCCTTCATTGCAGTCTGCATACCATGCTCAAAAACACAATTAATCCCAAAACCAGTTCTAGGAGACCAAAAATGAAATCCATGTCTCATTAGAGAAAATAAAAGATGCACTGTAACACTCTGTATAAGTAAAGATCAACATTAATGCTGTAACAAATCAAAAGGAGTGACCGTATGCAGAAGAAAACACACCAAAATAGGAAGGACACAAAATAAACATAAGGCGGTTCGCCTGTAATGTATCCACCCCACGTAGACTAATTACAATCCCCGATTATATGCTACTTTTCAAGTCTTTTCTTTACAACTGTTCTATAAATATTTTCCATTCTATATCTCTTCTAACATTCCTCATCCAACTCACTCAGGAGGTATTCTTCCCAATAATGAATCTAAGCCCACACCACATGATGAAATAGCCATCGCCCATAATAATACTTCAGTATCGTGTGTCAAATCACCTAGTACTTCTCTAATAGTACTATCTTATTACACTAAACAGATTAAAGTTAATGATCTAATTCAAATCAGACCATCAGTGCTACTGTAACACAAAATCAATAATACTTACAATAACAAATGAGTTGGAAGAAAAATGGTTTTATGTGCACATTTGTAGTATCTAAAGATATAATATACACATGAAATTACAGTAAGTTAATAATTTAGACATGGAGTCATGATGATCACTTGAGAAGTTTTATCTGGACAACTTATGATGAGAATACTGTTATCTACTTGAATAATGGTAAAATAATTTTTCCGTAATTGGGTGGAAACCGGAAGTTAGGAAATAGAGGAATAACCTCATAGTCTTTTGTTCTAATCCTATGCATAATTGGGATTACAATAGTATTAATAAAATAAAATAATGGAGTTCTTAACAACTCACAAGTAAGTTTTGAGGTTTGATGTCACGATGGCAGATACCAATGCAGTTATGAATATAAGCAAGGGCCCTGCATATCTGCATCAAATTTATATACAATGTTGAGATTAGTAAAATATGTTGAGGAATGGAGATCCAAGACATCATACATCACATGTAATCATGAAGGACATATATAGAAGAAAAGTTTTTTTAATAAATCCCAAGCATTGTAGCCCAGTGATACCCATACCCTTGGTTGGTAACAAGAGAGTTCAGGTCACAGTGGAGACAGTGCAAGTATTAAAATTTCTAGTGATTGACCTTAACCATACAAGGTATTTGATAAACCTCTTTCTCTGAAGGTAACCCGTCCATATTAAATAAGTAAATCAAGTAATTATAATTTCTTAATGACAAATAAGCTTTTTGTTATATCTACCAGATTATCGAACACCAGTTATTATTGTTATTACCAGATTATTCAACACCAGCAAAGGCAATTTGATATCAACTGATGTAGGGTATTATAAAGGGTAAGTAAAGGGAAAAAACCCATCCACAGGAATCGGCAAAGAACCAAAATTAAGGCACCAAAATTAGTGCAATCAACAATAATTCAACTCTCATAATTTATGAATATTAACATGATTTACATAAAGAAGCTCCCTGATTATACAAGAGAGCACAAACGTGGGGAAAACGTAGCTTTTAAACTAATGTCAAAAGGATCCAGATCCCGGCCATCTATATGAAGGCAAAGGTGATCCTTGGAGTAAAATTTCTATAATCCTTGGGGATCCAAAGAACTAAACAATACAAACAAATGCACTTGCAATGGACTAGGTGCACTTCCGAAGATAAGAAGGAACCATAACTCGAGTTACCTTTGAAATACACAATTTCCCAATGAGTATAAATTTGTTAACCATCAATAACTATAGCCTTCTTTTAAAATTCCTTTAACGATCACCACAACACTCGACAATGTAACATACCTGATAGGCGAAAATGTAACATACCTGATAGGTATACAGTTTGACATATATTAAGGGCATCCGCTGGTTCAACCTACTGTATTGCCTTGCCATACGATTAACAGTTTCAGGAACGAACTCGAGGACCAGATTAAGGTACACTTCTTCTTTGTCTGTTGTTGAGAAAAAAGAATGTTTAAGAGCGACAATATTTGGGTGGTCCAACATTTGCATAATTTGCAACTCCCTATTCTTGTAGCGCTTGTCTTGAAGAACCTTTTTGATAGCAAGGATCTCACCAGTCTCTCTGCACTTTGCCTGTAAAACAATTCAGAATATCACCAAAAACCATAGCCATACTAAAGAATCGGAAGAGTTCTGTTCTTCATCTCTTCACAGAAAATGCTATAAAACAAAAGTAAAAAACTGATCCATTAGTATCTGATAAAAAAAATTACTTGGCAAACTACACCAAAGGAGCCCGTTCCAACTACATGCTCCGCTATGTAACTGATAGCCTATCAAATACATGCAATTTCTCAAATAATGTGATACATATGATAAAGTAATTTATATCCAAAAGTAAAAATATGGAAGCTGTGAAATTCACAACCATCACATTTCATTTATTTTTGCAACCTGCCTAGATTGACCATTTCGACCACCAATAGTAGTTCTTATCACATGTCCTGCTTCAGCTCCCACACCATTGACTAACTCTGGTTCACTGTCCTGCAATGTGCGTAGAATCCATAAACAACATGCAGAAATCTATGAAAGGTATTTCTTAAGCTACAATAGCATATATCACAGTAGAGAAATAGACTTGACGTGCTGTGACAAATTACCATAAGTAGGATTCACCATTTTTAGCAAGATTCCTTGGGAATTTTGCAATCTAATTACGAATCATTGTGATCAAAATAATAACATCCACAAATAACTTACTCTCTCGTCATCATGGTCCACCTTGTCTTTGTCCCTTAATCTCATCTCAAGCATTTCCCTCCCCAGCCAGTCAACTGAACTAGATGACTCATTAAAGCCATTAACAGTTCTCGAACTGCCTACTTTCCTATGTCCTATGCTTGCCATGACTGATAGGTATCACAGATGCTAATATGTCTTACTGTCCATATGCAAATGGGAAATTCAAGAGTCCGCACCTTCAAAGCACCTGTCTTCCTAATCAATCGTAAAGAAAGTGCAAAGCACTTTAGCAGTAATAAAACAAAATTCTAAAGCATTTGGTTGCACAATGACTATCTTCTATTGAGCCATTTATTAGCAGATAATTATTATGTAGAGGAATGCAGGTAAAAAAAGTCCTGACTTATTTCTCCTCCCTTGCCCCACGGAACTATATTTTGTGGTGTGTGCAACAGTGTTTAGAATTTAAAACAAGGATTAAGAAATTCTCACTTAATGACAAGTGACACAATTAACGTTAAGTATATAGCAGGTCTGTTAGTAAATGAAGGAATTTGTGAAAAGCATTAAGAGGGTGTTGAAATTGAAAGCATAGAAAACTGACCGGTAAAGTTGCAGAAAGTATTAGTTTAAACTCCATGAACTCTGCAACCAGATGGAATAACAAACTAAATTATAAATGCTAACTGCTAAGTAGTGAAGGTCTATGACATTAAAAATAGAACAACAGATGCCAGAGTCCAAACCCATTTAGTTCAGGCAGATAAATAGTATAGATAACGTTGGTTCAAGTCAATGTCTTAAGAATGTTAACTGAGTGAAGAAACACGACCAAACTTAATTAAGCTGTGATGCATCTTTCAACCATAACTGCAATTATCGAAGGATATTTTGAGATTTAGAACACATTAAAGAGATGCCAGTTTCTAGAATTGCTCTATAAGTTGACAGAATATTTAATACTAATAAAAAAAGGTCATTTTTCTGCTTTAGAACCTTACATTTTGAAATACAACTTCATCTTGCGTGATATTTTTACTAATCAGCATAAAGTCCCCCAATTACAGCAAAATTACTCGAACTATTTATGATTACGAATTGCCCTGATGGTCCACTTTTCTAAAACCCATAAGCCTTAAGTTTAGTTATTAAACTAGTACATATAGTAGTATTAGGTTAGAAAATTCTACACATGACATCATAACATACTAATCCGTAATATTAGAACTTCACCTATTTCAATTAAGCTGTTCCGAGAGGTAATACTGTGAATTATACAATCATAAAATACTCACAAGTCCAAATTCCATGTAAAACCTCAGTTAACACTTAACAGTGATTATATGAAACGCAAAAAGAAACAAATCGTGACAGTTTAACACTGAACTTGAAAAAAGAAATAGTAGTAACAAATAATCAATGGGATCTAACAAATAATTAGTTGTGTTGAGCGAAGAAATCATCAAAATCAAACCTTCGCTAAGAATTTTACAGCTGATTAGACGTTACAGGCCTTGTTAGTCATGTATACACTCAAAAGACTGACATTAGAATTCAAACAGAATTCTACCACATACTGTGTGTCAGAGGCGGGGGGCGAGAGAGATAGAGAGAGACTGTGTGTCTAAGGGAGGAAGAGAGGGGGGAGAGAGAGGGAGGGAGGGAGAGAGAGAGAGAGACTGTGTCTGAGGGAGGGCGGGAGAGAGATAGAGAGAGATAGAAATAGAAAAGGGGAGAGAGAGAGAGAGACGACTACCTGGAAAAACAGAAGAAATGTTGTATCTCTAATCACCGCCAAACCTCCGAGTACTAAAATCAACAATCTGCTGCAACCGAATGATTTAATTATTATGTGTGTCACGAGATGATAAGATGTAGAAATGAGGACCGAGAAATGTAAGAAACGAGAGAGAGAGAGCGAGAGAGAGAGAGGGAGAGGGGAGTGGGAGTGTTGTTTTGATTACTCTGGCGGGTGGGGGGGCTTTTTCTCTTTCTGCACCTTTTCCCTTTATTCTCCCCTCTACCTTACTTTTCTCTTTTTCAAAGGATTCACTTAAATTTTCTTGGTTTATAAATGCAGGTCAAAAAATAGTAAATTCAGTTTGATATACTATTATTACTAGTTTCCGTGCTACGCACACGAGTATCTCAAAAATTATTTAATAAAATAAATAAATAAATTTATAATTTAAGTTGAATAATATGATTATGAAAGATTAAATTATCTATATAATAAATATATTGCATCTACATATTATGATAAATTTATTTAAGAACTACTTTTATTACGTATGTTATTTTTATGTTATATATTTTATGAGATTATTTCTATAAATAAATCTAATTAAATTTAAACTTTACTTCAAATTTGTATTAAAAACTTACCATAAGTAACATAATTCATATTTAAAATTGTATTGCAAAGTTTTTATAATTAAAATGGGTCATAATAAGTACATGGATCTTTTATAAACTTAATATAAATACCAAACCTAAAAATGGATAGTTCATTGAGTCAAATTAAAGTTAAAAATTATATCCAAACCAAAATATGGATACCAAACCTTAGGAAAGGGTTATTCAACAATATAAATAACCTTTAATCTATCCGGAATTTGGTTTAACATTCTATGTTTCTCCAAAAACATACTAATTATGCTTGACATTGAAATTTACATTTAATAAATAATATGTTTTAATTGTTGTATTATTTATACGGGTTTAAATCTCGTGTGATATATAGGTTACCGTTAATATTTAAAAATTTTATTTATCCCGTTCTATTATACTTTTAAAATATTTAGATATATATAATAATTATAAATTTATAATTATAACAGACATGTACTCGTAATTTAGTATAATAATTAGATTATGTGTAGTAGTTTAATAATTTATTAATTTAGCCGATATATAACATTATTTGTTTATTTTTTATTAATAGGATTAGTTGTGGTTGTAGTTTGGTAGAATAAATAGATTATATCTATGTTTAATAATTTAATAATTTAGTAGTTGAGTAGATATATAACATTATTTATTTATTTGTTTAATAACTAAAATTAGGGGACAGTATTTAAAACAAATTATACCATATTTTGATTATTATTATTATAGTATAGTATAAATTTAAATCTAAAGTTAGTTGTGACATTTGACTCTTGTGCACTTAAATTGATCAAAATTTGAATCAAGTTAATTAATATTTTATAGTAAAGCAAAATTAAAAAAAAATTATATCATTGGAAAGTGTATTTAATTTACTTACATATATAATTTTTAGTTTTTTAAATAATATAAGAATAATATTTAATTTTTGATCAACTTAACCGGTAAAAAAAGAAACGTGACAACTAAAACCATACAGATCTAATATTTGGAAACTTATATTTAACTTTTAAGGATATATATTGAGATTCATTTAGTTATGCCTAATTATAATATTTTTTCTCTAAAAAATATAATTTTTTGAATATATTATTTGTATTTCAGAATAGGAAATTATTTTACTTTGAGTAAACATATGATAATAAATATATATATATATATCATATTTGTAATATTCACATAATTATATAAAAAATAAGGGTTTTTGTAGTCTTGAACTAATTATCATTTATAAAAATATTACGATAAATATAATATATTTTCAGAAAAGTAAAGTAATTATTTATTTTAAAAAAATATGTTCTAAAAGACATGCTTGCACTTTAACAAGACTAAGACATTTTGTCAACCCTAAGTAAGTTGTATTGTTATCTTAATCTGTATTTTGTACTTGTAACATTTAAAGTTTGTAAAAATGTCAAAGGAGCGAACTGGAGCCTTCTTCTATAAACAGTGTCAAACCTAAGAATTCTATCTGTAATAAGATCAAGAAGATCATGCCTCTGAAGAATTATGAAGAAGCTTGGAGTTGAATAAATCTGTTTTAGAAAAAATACTCTAAATCAAGATCTCTACAAGTCACAGATTTAATGTTATGGAGAAGTCATTCGAGAACTCCAGAATAGCTTATCGAGAAGTCAGGAAAGCTACTAGAGAACTTAGAGATATTGACAAGCTAAATTGAAGACATGAAGATTGGAGATATCGACAAGTCGTTTCTTCACTAGAGAACTCAGAGTTATCGACGAGTCTACATTCATTAGAGAACTCTGAGTTATCGATAAGTCTAAGTCTACTAGAGAACTCTGAGATATCGATAAGTCAAAATTCACTAGAGAACTCAGAGACATCGACAAGTTAAATTTTGACTAGAGAACTCTGAGATATCGACAAGTTAAATCTGACTAGAGAACTTTGAGATATCGACAAGTCAAGAAGCTACTAGAGAACTAAGAGTTATTGATAAGTCAAAGTGAAGATGTGAAGACTAGAGATCTCGGCAAGCCAACATTCTCTTACAGAGAACTGAAGACCTCTACAAGCCAAACTAAATATAGAGTACTAGAGATCTCGATAAGCCAATATACTTATCGAGATGTCAAGTGTTCTATAGACCTAAACTGGAGATCTCGAGGTAAAATCTCAAAGTAAAAAGTTGTAGATCAGTTCAATATCCAAGATAAACAATCAACAAACAATCCAACAACTGGATTGACAAGTCTACAAAAAGCAGCTTGAGGAATGTGCAAGATCAATGGTGAAGATTAATTGACAAAGGAAGATCAAAGTGAACACGGGATGCTAAAGATATGCTAAGCCAGAAATGGAAGATCTACTTTTGTATAAATAGAAATGACAAGTGACAGTTTAGAAAAACTAATAGCATGTCTTATTACACACTGTGTAAATCAGCAGTTAACTGAGTTATAAAGTTAACACTGGTCCTTAGTCAGTTGTAACAATTAAGATAGAAATCTTGTAACACTCTCAAGGAGAAGCTAAGCTCTTTAACATGAAAGAGTCTAGAAATTTTGTAGCAAAATATTCTTAATTTTAATACAAAATAAGTGAGTTTTGAAAAGATCTGTGTTCCTTATTCTTGCATGTTTAAATTCCTGCAGTAACACATTTCTACAAGATTAAATTTACTTTGTTCAACCAAGCCAAAAACATTCAAGAAAAGCCTAAAAACAGTCAAACACATTCACCCCCCCTTGTGTGTTATTCATTTCCTAACAAGTGGTATCATAGAAAAATCTAAAATTAAACAAATACAAGATCTTGGAAGAATGAATACACAGAAAATCAGTAGCATCAAAATTCCTACCTTTGACAAAGCTAACTACACTCTTTGGAAAAAGAAAATGATGTTGTTTATCAGGATGACCAATCCACTCTACATTCAGATCCTCAAGAATGGACCCTTCATTCCTATGGTTAGAGTTGAGCAATCTACAGATGGAGACATGGTCATCCCAGCTTATTTTGCTCCAAAAGATCCTTCTGAGTATTTTGACCCTGAAAAGGAGAAACTCTCCCTGGACAGTAGCTTGCAATTAATATTGATTGAGTCACTTGACAATGTGATGTACAACAACATTGTCAACTGTGACACTGCCAAGAAAATATGAGAAAAGATTGAGATACTATGTGAAGGAACTGAAGAAGTGTTATTCCCTAACAATACAACAAAAATTACAGAAGGGGGGTTGAATGTAACTTTGGCTTCTTTTTGAGATTTTTAAAACTGTTCTAACTCAATAACATATAAGTGTTTGATTTGCAGAGTGTGGAATGAAAGAATTATATAAATCAAAATACAAGTAATAAAAACACAAGTCTTTAAAACTTTCTGGTGGATTTGAATGTATCCACCAGAGATATATATATCGAGAGAACCCTGTGAAGCTTGAATAGCTCACAGCTGCTTTTATAAGTGAACAAATAAACTACAGAGAAATTCTTAACATTTACATCTATTTTTATTTCTCTTCTAAAATGTGTTTGCTTAGTTATTTGTTCTACTAGCTACACTTGGTTTATATATCACCAAGTTTACATGATAATAAGACAGGATAATAAAACCAAATATATCAAGTCTAAATCCATGCTGCTTCACTACTATATTCCAGTATCTTTGAATATCTTCATAATAGCATGGAAATGGTAATGCTTCTTTGTTCTCAAAACCCTGCTAAACAGGCTGCCACATTTCTTTTGCAAACACCCAACGCATGTGATTGTGTTGTCACTGTCAACAGATATTTGAATTGATCATCCGTCGGGTACATTCTTGACATCCGTCGGGTAGCTTTGTTGCTCATCCATCGGGTAGCTTTGTTGATCATCCGTCGGGTAGCTATTTGACACTTGACTTCATTTCACTTATGCAGAATTACAAGACATCTTATATTTACAATTAATCAACCTATTATGCATATCTACTAGTAGTCAACATGACTCATATGCTACTACAGAATCTACACAAAGTTATTTGCAGAAATGTGCTGCTATACTTATTATTACATAAGCTACTAACTCGATGGATATAAAATCATCATCCGTCGGGACTATATTGAATCATCCGTCGGGACTGTATTTGATCATCCGTCGAGTGCTACAAAATTCACTAAGTTAAATCTACTAATGTGTTTTGTTTAGCTTATCATCAAGTACACAACATATTCCTAACAATCTCCCCCAATTTATGTCTACTGGAATTGTAGTCATAAATTAAGAGAAACTTGATGATGACAAAACATCCTAAAAATATAGATTCAAAAATAGTAGATAAAACTAATAAGTGCTACAATTTACTAAAAATTGAACAATGCGAAGTATACAAAGAAATTGCTCACAATAATTATTAAGGTGCTCCTCTAGTCTGAGCAGATAGATCTATTTCCTTGATTGTCTGGATTTCTTTCCAAGCCTTCTGTTATTTTCTTCAATTTGATTCTGGAGTTGTCTGTGAAATTCAAGTTCATCAGCTTCCGAGAGATTTAGCATTTCCTGCATTTCCAAAAGAGTCTCATTGCTAGAGATACTCAATTGGTCCTCCAATCTGAAGAATCTTCTAACTCCTTTTTCATCCTTGAATTCCATCAGCTAATAGGGCCTCAGATGCACTCTCTTTCCTGTAAAGGGAATAGATAGAGTTTTTGGAAGTGCATCTTTGGCTCTAGTATCCTCAGCTCCTCAATCTCCTTTAGAACTAGTCTTCTTGCAGTCACATTGTAATCAAAATTCTTTTTGAATGAAGAGTAGACCTTTATTAGCACATATTGGCTTTCTAGAAGAATCATGTGAAGTGGCCATATGATCTCTCTTCCTCCCTTGTATTTGAATACCAGCCTTTCAGGGAGATGTATATGAGCATCAATTCCTCTAACTTCTTCCAATTCATCTAAGTAAAGGTTTATGTCAGAAAACTCCTTGATATCACAGATGTATAACATGTATCTCTTGTTGACTGTAGGTTTGGCTTTGATTGGTGTCTTGGATCTGAGAGTCACAGGCTTCAAATTCTTGATTGCTCTAGTCTTTGTCATCTTTGGCTTGTTGAAGATTGGAAAGTTTAGTTCAGGAATTGGTAAACTATCACAGTCTACTGGCTCATCCTTAGGAATTATGGGCTCACCATGAATATTCCTTGTTGGATCCAACACTTTGAATTCTTCAAATACCACAGAGGGTTTTGATGTTTGAGTTGTAGTTGTAGGCTTCTTGGGAATAGAGTCTTCCTTTTCCTCATCACTGAAGTCCAATTTTCTCTTGATTCTTTGCTTGTACCTTGGTTTCTTTATCTATTGAGGTTCATCTTGCACTTTCTGATTTTGAGGTTCAGCAATCACAGATGGTTGTGCAGAGATCTCAGTTGTAGTCTTCACAACTTGAGGTTTGGCTAAGATAGCAGCTTGCTCCTTCTTTTGTTTGAGCTTCTTAGCATCTAAGGCAGCTTGCTTCTTTTCTTGCCTTATTCTCTCTTTTGCTTCCCTTTTGGCTTCTACAAACTGAGGGTGTCCAGCCATCACACATATCTCTTTACCATTTCTGTAGATCTTTGAAATTCTCTTTTTAAGTGCTGAATCTGTTGGATCCTTGTAAAATGCAATTGACCTAACTAACAGCTTCTTCTCATCTGGCCTAGGTGTCTCATACAAAGAATTCATAGGATTTTTGTCTGAAAACTTTGGATAGTTTCTTTTAGGCTTCATGATGAAATTTCCTTTTGGAGATTTGATGCATGAAGTTTGACATTTTTCCAGATAGTTCATACTTATGTCATTCACAGAGATTTTCATTACTTGAGAGTGATGACTGAAGACTTTATCTGGTTTCTGAGTTGGCCCAAACTTTTGTTGTATATTTGCATCTATCTTTCTCCATTTTTCTTCTAGTTCCTTCTCTATAGCTGTAACATCAAGCATCTTAGGATTTGACTTTGACTCAAGCTTTTCAGCTGCTATTTGGATTAGATCAATGCTATCCAACACCGATGGCTTTGGGAAAGCAATTGTTGGCACAATCACTTTGTTGACTTGTATGTTTAGCTATAGCTCCCCCTTACTTGAGCCTTTCTCCCCCTCCCCCTTACTTGAGCTTTTCTCCCCTTTTTTGTTATCATCAATAGTTGTTGTAGCAGTTGAGTTTGCTGAGCTTGATATAGATGTATAGCTGTTAAAGAAGCTTCCATTGCAGTCATTCTGGTATTCAAGGAATCTATCTTTGTGGCAAGATCAGAATTCTTCCTGAGTTGTCTCTTAATATCATGCATTGTAGCTTCTGGAAGTTTAGAATCCAACCTTTCAAAAATGTCCTTTTTCATTTGATCAATTTCACCTTTGATAGAAGTGACATCCTGAGTGTGTTGAAAACCTTGGATTTATTGTAATTGAAGAGAAGCAATGTGTGCTTATAGGAGCTTCTTGGTGCTGGCATTTGTTATGGATTGAAGAGCAGAGTGTGTCTGACTTATAAGTTGAATGAGGGTGGTCTTGAAATAGTATTCATCACATTGCTTTGAAAATGCCCAAGATGGCATACCAGATCTGGAACTAGGGCCTACTTCTCCCCTATGTCCAGTGACCCCTCTTCACTTGCATCACCAAAGAAATCAGCAGATTCCCCAGTCCCATAGTCAACATCATCATCAGCTTTAGGTGGCATAGCTGTGATAGCATCCTTAGCTCTTTGCATTGACTGGGTGGTGTGCACCAAGTTCAGTATTCTTTCTGCATGTTCATTGTCCTGTCCAGCCAAAATTTGATATGCTGGAACAGGATAAGTAAATGCCTCAGCATCCAAAGAGATGGAACTTATAACAACTTGATTATGCTGAGATAGTCTCTCAATGTCTGCATCATTGGCATTCATTGACTCACTAGCAATGATATCTGCTAGGTCACACACACTGTAGAGGGGGTGAATACAGTGTAAAGTACAATCAAATCGAACTTTAATATCTCAAGTAACAGAAAACAAACTTTATTAAAACAATAAACTCTGTTACAGTATGGAACTATTACCTCTCAGTGATGAACAAATATCACGAGAGCTGCTAGGGTTACAATGAATAATCTTCTCGAATATGATAACATTTATTGTGTAAACCCTATGTCTGTGTTTATATACTACACAGTTACAAGATAATCTCTAATTGATATGGAATATAATTCTGCTTCCTAAAATATATCAATCAGATATCTTTTCTTCCAAGTATTTTATTCTTCATAGAATTCCTTCTTCATGCATATCTCTTCTTATGTTTATCTCGATCTTCTTTCCTTTAATCAGCTACTGTCCTTTTCTGAACGTCCTTCAGCACTTAAGTTCTGATATCCATCTTCTGATGATTATCTCCTGATAATATAAGTACTGATATCCTTAAGTCCTGACTTCCAGTAAGTACTGATTTATCATGTTTAAGTAAGATCTGAAAACTAAACATAAATCATATTAACCATGACATTATCAAATATATCTAACAATCTCCCCCAACTTGTAAATTAGCATAATATACAAGTTTAACAAATATTTGATGATGTCAAAACCATTAAGTACAAATGCATGAGAATTAGACTAGATAACTACAACTTACAATCCTTAAAGCTTTACTAATATTTAACTTCTGATAACAGCTTCAGTTTGTACAAATATTAGAATTTAAGCAGTTGTAGATCTTGACTTGGCTTCATCTTCTGATCTCTCTGATGTCAGGAGTTGTTCTGAGATAGTTCTTTAACAAACATCTCTCAGCATATCTAAGTTCAGCAATCATCCTCCTTTTGGCATCTTTAAGCTCTGCGATATCTTCACCAATTTGAAAGATTGCAGCCCTGAGATCATTAATCTTAGCTTTTCTTATATCCTGATCCAGTCTGATCAAATAAGCTTTATCAGACTCAAGATTGAATTCCACAGCCCTGTAACCCAGAAAGGTAGTTATAATCTTAGTAGTATTGGGCTTCATTTCAACTATATCATCCTTGTGATCTCTGTACTTTGGAACATATGTGCTGTCAGACTTAACAGAATAAAGCCTTTTCTGTCTCTGAATCTGATCCTTCAAATAGTTTGCAACACTTTATGTCAATCTGTCATCCACTTGAAGTAAGAATAATACATGCTCCAATTCTTCAAAATACTTCAAGGGAATGGCATTTTGTCTTATATGATAAACCCTACCATCTGTCATGAAGTACAACAAGATGTGTTCTTTCAAGTAGGTATGGTAAACCATTTGTACAGATTCCAGTTGATTCAATCTCTCAGGAGTTGCTCCAATACCTGGTTCACTCAAGGAAGTTGGATCATTCGTAGTGTTCTGTATTCTTCTTTTATCAGCACTTCCCAATCCAGTTTTATCTCTTGCTTCCTTTCCAGTAACTACTCTTGCTTCAAAACCACTTGCAGCAGTCTTCAAATGTTGAGTCTGTTTTGCTTTAGTGAATCCTGGTAGGAGTTTCTTTGATCTATCTTCTGATTTCAAGTTAACTTGAGTTGTGTCAGAGGTTACTTGCTTCTTCGAAATATCAGAACTTACTGTCTCTTGACTCTGAACAACTTGAGCCATGTTAGAGGTTGTCTTAAAAACTTTTCTTGAAGTCAGAGCAAGATCATTCTTTTCATCAGTGATTTCTTCATTCACAGGAGGCACGTAAGCCTTGATAGGTTCACCAACCTTTTCTTTACCCTTGGATCTTGGATCTATCTGCGGTTGTGATTTAGCCATTGTTGCTTCAGTATTTGTCCTTTCTTTTATCACAATGCCTTTGAGTTTTGGAAGTATCTTTTTACCAGAAGCTTCAAATTTAGATGTGACTTTCTCTGATTTAAGTCTGGCTTCTTTATCTATTAAACTCTCCAAGTCCATTCCTGGATTTTCCTGAAGAAATAACTGTCTTGACATTTCTTCATCAAGATCTAAAAGTTCATCAGAACTTATGCTTTTACCAGTAGCAGAATTAATTCTTTTCCCAGTATCAGAACTTGTCCTGTGACTTGTGATTTCAGCTTTTCTTGATGAGAAATCTCTACCTTGACTATGACCTCTACCCATTCCTGAGTTTCCTTGATCATCCTTCTCATCATCCTTCCCTTTCAGTGTCTTGTCTGTCTTGCATTTGGACTTAATTACTTTCTCCCCCTTTTTGGCATCAGCAGGTAATAGAAGAGAGACAAGCAATTCCACTGAGGCTTGGATTTCAGTAAGTTGAGATTGCTGAGAAGCTTGATTTTTCAGAATATCATCAATCTGAGTTTGTTGTTTCTCTTGAGTCTTCTCAATATAAGCAATCCTGTCAAAGGTAGGTTTGAAGAACTATTTTTTATCAATCTTGTGAACTTGATCTTGTTTGATAAATTCTTCCCGAATCTTGTGTAGCTCTGCATGAGTAGTTGAATGAAGACCTTGTAGATGTTTAGTACTCAATGCAGTAACTCTAAGTTGTGTTTTGAAATCATCAGTAATTAACATCTCATCAGCTTTAGTCAAGTGCTCAGCAAGATGCTTTGCAGTTGGAACACAGGAAACTGAGTTCCATTCCTTAGTCCACTCTTGTCCTCCAGGAGTTTCACTCCAAGGCACTGGTGCTTCTCCGGTAACAAACTTCTTAACAAGTTCAGATTTAAAAATAGTTTGTGGAGGAGCATGTCCTGAAGGACCTGCTTCATCAACATCTGCATTTGGAGCAGCATCACCAGTATCTCCAGCATTTGCAGCATCAGAACTTACAGAATCAGTATCTTCTGATAAAACAACAGTGTGAGTAGCAATGGAGGCTTCAGCATCCTCTAATTGCTGATCTGGTTCTAAGTTCTGATCAACAGCCATATCCTGATGCTCACCTATATTCTGATCATCAGCATCTAGATGCAGAGAAGGTGTAGTAGATAATTCTGGAGTTTGAGCAGCAGGTGTTGTTGATGGATGAGTTACCGTTGGAGCTTCTAAGAGAATTACTTCAGGCACAACCAAGGTCTGGATATCAATATCAGCACTTGTGCCTGTAGTAACAGGAGATACAAATTTTTGAACAGGAGACACAGATTGTGTATTGGCCTTTTCAGTAACAGCTTCCTGAGTTGGAGTGGATGGAGAAGTAGTGACTGGAACAGATTCCTTTTCTTGTGAGATCAGAGATTCCTGATCCCCTTCCTTAGCTGCTGCTTCATCATCATCTGAAACTGGCCTTTTTGCCCTCTGTTTCTTGTATCTCTTTGTAGATATGGATTCCTTGGGAGTTTCAGGAACAGTCATTCTTCTAAGCCTCTTGAGAAGCCTAGATCCCCCAATTGCAGAATCCTTCTGAGAAGTCACTTTCTCAGTTTCTTGGACAACAGGTTCTGATGTAGAAACCTATTCCTCACTATCTGATTCATCTCTCAAAGCAATCCTCCTTCTCTTTTGAGGTGTTTGAGGAACAGTCTTTGTCCTCTTAGGCTTGGAAGATGAAGGTTTCACAAGAGGTTCTGAGGATGAGGGTTGAACTGTCTGTGAAGTGGAGAGATAGGATTTGATATATTGCCTGAGTGTTGGTTGAGTAGTATGGGTGGTAGGTGCTGATGGTTGTTGTGATGTTTGGGAGGTGGTTGTTGGTTGGACATCAGGATAAACAGATATATAAGAATCAGGATCAGCATTTACTAAGATCTGTTTGACAGACTGAGGAATCTGTAAAGGTCTAACCACTGGTTTCTTAGTGTCAGCATTTACCAGGTCATTAAAGTATCGTTTTGCAATTTTGAAAGGTGGAGTTAAGGTACTGGTTAGTCGAGGTTCATCAGTACAAAAAGTATATATAAGTTGACAGAATCTAGCAAAGTAGACAACATTCCTATCCTCTGTCATCCTATCCCCAATAAAACCTATTATAGCAGTTGCAAAATCAAAATGAGTTTGGTTTATAATGGCATACCCGATGTGCTGACTCATTATGGGGATGGCATCAAAATTCGAACACTTGTTCCCAAAAGCTTTAGTGATGCAGTCGAAGAAGAAGCTCCATTCCCTTCTGATACGAGCCCGTTTCAACTGCCCAAGCTTTGCCAAACTCTGTTCATATCCCAAACTGGCCATTAACTCCTGAAGAGCGGATTCCTCTGGAATTGAAAAAATACATTCTTCTGGGAGATGTAGAGCCTTGCGTATTGTACCAGGAGTGACTGCATATGGAGAATCACCCACTTCGAAAACAATACTAGGAGTACCATTTTTACCACCATTATCAAAGTTTCTAGTCCTCCAAAATGTCAGAACTTGTTGGCTTGAGAAGACTGAAGGTTAGGTCAATGCATACCCGATTTCACTGTGTGCAAGAAGATCTTGCACAAAATGCAATTCAGACGGAGCTTCAGCATTATCAAGAATTGCAGCATAGTTGTTTGGAACAAATTTAGCTCCATCAATGATTAAATCCTTAGGTTCCATGAAATTAATCGAGATTTATAAGTGCCTGTTAGGTGTTTGATAGAATGTCTATATGAAAAACCAACGTTAGAAGAAGAAAGAGAGTAAAAGCAAATAGAGAGAAAAAGTATGAAAGGAAATAAAAGATAAAAAATATCCTCTCTCTGTCTTACTTATACTTTTAAAAAAAATGTAACCGTTGGACACCTGTCAGACATGCAGTAAAAATGAATAGTTAATGGGCACGAGAAAACAGTAATCATTACTTACCCACTTGTAGTTTTTCAAGGAAAAACCGTTCCACTTACCCAGTTATTCCATTAATCAAGGTGAATCAGTTTTAATTCAAAATTGAAACTGTTCCCACTTATTTAATTATTTTTCACTGCAACAACAATATTCTGAAAAAAAATTCGAGTGAAAATGACCATAATAAATTAGATGAGCAAGTACTGATAAAGTAAAATCAGAACTTAAGTTAAAACAGAATTTATATGGTCATCAGAATATGAATATGTATCAGGATTTATCAATGCATTACAACATATCTCAGAGACAAGATCTTGAAACAAAAACAAATTTCATCAATATATCAATTGAATACATTCATGAAATTTAAATTACATCAAAACTTTTTACAAGATTGCCCTAAGCTGCTAAACCTAACGTCAACAGCCTTTGTCCTAGCTCAAGAAGCAGGGTAAGGCTGATGATGAAGAAAAACAGGAAGAAGAAAATAAATCATTTCTTCTTCCTACTCTCGACAAACAGAATAGCGAGTCGAATGATTCGCTCTTGCTGGCGGAGAGCTTCCAGCCTTTCCTCCTCCAATCGCTCCAGATGGCGATGGTAGTCCATGTAGAAGAACAGGAGGTGGGTAAGTAACTCATGGGGAACGGAGTCCCATATCTCATCAGGAATGGCAGTAACGTGCCATTCCTGCTGCCGATCGGCACAGCTCAGCTCCATGTTGAATGTTTCGTAGTTCAAAAACATATTGTAATTGACCATGGTGTTTTTGATATGAAGGTGAGTTTGTGATAAAAGATTTGATGGGAAGGCTGATGTGAAGTGGTTGCTTATATAGGCAAGAGAATGCCAGGAGACGCAAAGAAATTTAATGCTGACAGGTAGAATTAATTCTACCTCGTCTCCCCAGACTTGGAAAAAGAAAAATATTCATTGGAAAGGAAAAACATGGTTTAATGCGCACACGAAGCAAGTAAAAGTTGATTGTTCATGTACGAGTACCACTATCCCTAAATATAGTGACTGTTAATCTTCCACTTCAACATATCAGGTGTAAACTGAGACTGTTTTTAAATTTTATCCACAAATAAGTCAAGTAAAGAATCAGACTTTAATATCAGAACTTAAACTTATATCAGAACTTAACTGTCATCAGACCATAGTTTCTTAACTCGAAAAATGAATGCCTATCTTAGTAAGTCCTCACACAAATTCTGATTTATATTCTTCAGAACTTAATCATCAGAATATGCAATCAGAACTTGTCCTCAGAATTTGTGCAATGTGACATAATAATTGTTCATCTAAAATAACATAGATCACCACAGTGATTTTCATCATTCATATGGAGTGGTTAGTGTGTGCATTAAGCTAAATATCAGACAAGGAGTAAAGTCTGATTCACTTCAGTACATCTTAGAAATAAGGCATAACTAAAACTTTGCTAAAGAGCTATCATTATTCTGAAACCTACTGTTGAATGAGTTCATGCTTGAGTCCACCTCAACTGTTTTGTGCTAATTTTATGCATCTTTTTAAATTCCATTTTACAGTGGCTTCTTAGTGTAAGTGAGTCACGACTGCTTATCAGAATTTATGCTATTATCAGAGTATTTCTCCAGTAATCATAGAGTGTGAAAAGTCACCAAGAAAATATTTTACTTTTCTGATGCATATTTACTTAATACCAGCAATGCACTTGGGTCGTTCCTTCCACATTTGTACTCTAGATCTCAAAGGAGTACCTAAAGTTTAATTCTTGATTCTTTTTCCTTTTCTTTTGATAAGTGAGGTTTATCAGCACTTAGTACATCCAAACATATTTACTAGCATCAGAACTCAACAGATGAGAAACAATATTCTAGTTTGTGACTTAGTAATAAGATAGACAAAGTAAACTCAACTAAGCTCAATATCAGAATTTTGTTTGTGTTAATGAATTTCCACAGAAATAATTACTTCTAACATGGGATCCCTTGTTTATTAAAGACTACTAAGTTAGCATCTAGCACAGTTATCCTCATAGGATTGAATAGTTACACAAACAGACATATCATTTTTAGAGTCTAGAAACATATATCAGACAACAGTCAGTACTTAAGCACATTTTTCAATTAAGCACAGAATACACAAAGAGAGTAAATTCTGTAAATACTGATCATAAAGTCTGATGCATCAGAACAAAACTAAGCAGATTTAGAGAAAGAACCTGAAACCATTCCAAGTTCATTTACCAATCTTGTAAAAGTAGCTTCACACAATGGTTTTATGAAGATATCTGCTAGTTGTTGATCTGTTGGAACAAAGTGCAATTCCACTGTACCTTCATCCACATGCTCCCTGATGAAGTGATACCTGATGCTGATGTGCTTTGTCATAGAGTGTTGAACTGGATTACCTGTCATAGCAATAGCACTTTGATTATCACAGTAAATAGGGATTTTGAAATATGTTAACCTATAATCCAGTAACTGATTCTTCATCCAAATAATCTGTGCACAACAGCTTCCTGCAACAATATATTCTGCTTCTGCAGTTGATGTGGAAATTGACTTTTGTTTCTTGCTAAACCAAGAAACCAATCTGCCTCCAAGAAATTGGCAGCTTCCACTTGTGCTTTTCCTGTCAATTTTGTAACCTGCAAAATCTGCATCTGAGTAACCTATTAGTTTAAATCTGATTCTCTGGGATACCACAATCCCAGATCAGCTGTTCTCCTTAAGATACTTAAAAATTCTTTTCACAGCTGTTAAGTGAGGTTCTCTTGGATCTGCTTGAAATCTTGCACAAAGACAGGTAGCATACATGATATCAGGTCGACTAGCAGTTAGATAGAGTAGGGAGCCAATCATACCTCTGTAATCAGTAATATCTACTGATTTACCAGTATCCTTGTCCAGTTTTGTTGCAGTGGCCATGGGAGTGGATGCACTTGAACAATCTTGCATTCCAAATTTCTTTAGCAAGTTTCTGGTGTACTTAGTTTGACAAATAAAAGTGCCTTCTTCATTTTGCTTGACTTGAATGCCCAGAAAATAGCTAAGTTCCCCCATCATACTCATCTGATACCTTGACTGCATCAGTTTGGCAAACTTCTTGCAAAGTCTGTCATTTGTAGACCCAAAAATGATATCATCAACATAAATCTGGACCAGAAGTAAGTCCTTTCCATGGTTGAGGTAGAACAGTGTTTTATCTATAGTTCCTCTATTAAATCCATTTTCCAGAAGAAACTGAGCTAAAGTCTCATACCATGCTCTAGGAGCTTGCTTAAGTCCATAAAGTGCTTTATCAAGCCTGTAGACATAATCTGGATGTTTGGAATCTACAAAGCCTAGAGGTTGTTCAACATATACTTCCTCCTCCAATTCTCCTTTGAGAAAAGCACTTTTCACATCTATTTGAAAGACAGTAAACTTTTTGTGAGCAACATAAGCCAAAAATATCCTTATGGCTTCTAACCTAGCAACTGGTGCAAATGTTTCATCATAATCAATTCCCTCATGTTGAGAATATCCTTTTGCAACCAGCCTTGCCTTATTCCTTGTAATTATGCCATCACTGTCAGTTTTGTTTCTGAATACCCACTTTGTACCAACAACAGATCTATTCTTTGGTCTTGGCACTAGGGTTCAGACTTTGTTTCTTTCAAATTCATTTAACTCTTCCTATATTGCTTGCACCCAATCAGCATCTTGAAGAGCTTCTTCCACTTTCTTTGGCTCAGTCCGAGAAAGAAAAGAATTGTAAAGACATTCGTTTGAAGTACCTGTTCTAGTTCTGACACCTGCATCAGGATTTCCAATTATCAAATCAGGTATATGTGATTTAGTCCACTTCCTTGCAGATGGAAGGTTTTCTCTAGAACTGGATGCTCCCCCATGATCCATGATGTCTTCAACTTCATTTTCTGATGCTCCCCCTGAAACTATGCTCTCTGAGTTGGATTCTTCAGAATTTAGATTTTCAGAAATATCAGAACTTGGCTTATCAGAATTTGACGAATCAGATCTTGAAGAGCCAGATGTATGTTCAGATGCTTCTTGAGACGTGGTAAGATCTTGAGTATGCTCCCCTGCATAGGTGCATCTTCCTTTGGCGTAGTCACCACAGTTTCAATAACATCAGAGTTTACAGTATCAGGACTTAGATTGTCAGGATTTTCAGTATCAGAATTTGAGTCTTCATTTCAAATCTCAGCTGTTCATGATCAATAAAATCTTCAAGTCCAGTCTTCTTCTTGTCATCAAAAGAGACATTGATAGATTCCATGACCACTCTTGTTCTCAGATTATAGACTCTTAAGGCTTTTGTGGAAAGTGGATATCCAACAAAGATTCCTTCATCAGCTTTTAGATCAAATTTGGATAGCTGTTCAGGATGAGTCTTGAGAACAAAACACTTGCATCCAAATACATGAAAATACTTTAGATTTGGCTTCTTTTCCTTCACCATCTCATATGGTGTTTTTCTTTGCTTGTTAATGAGTGTTGCATTTTGAGTAAAACAAACAGTCTGCACAGCTTCAGCCCAGAAATAGGTTGGAAGCTTTGCTTCTTCAAGCATTGTACGTGTAGCTTCAATGAGAGTTCTATTCTTCCTTTCAACAACTCCATTTTGCTGTGGAGTTCCAGGAGCAGAAAATTCCTGCTTAATTTCATGGTTTTTGCAGAACTCTTCCATTATCAAATTCTTGAACTCAGTGCCATTATCACTCCTTATGGTTTTCACAGAATCTTTGACCAATTTATCCAGATGTTTGACAAGATCAATCAAGATAGATGCAGTTTCACTTTTTGTGTACAAGAAATACACCCATGTGTATCTGGTGAACTCATCCACTATGACCAACGCATATTTCTTCTTTGCAATTGACATGACATTCACTGGACCAAATAGATCAACATGTAGTAGATGATAAGGCTCAAGAATTGATGATTCAGTCTTGCTCTTGAATGAAGATTTTCTTTGTTTGGCCTTCTGACAAGAATCACAAAGGCCATCAGGAGCAAATACTGACTTTGGCAGTCCTCTAACAAGATCTTTCTTGACTAGTTCATTTATATTGTTGAAATTTAAATGAGAGAGTTTCTTGTGCCAATTCCAGCTTTCTTCAATTGATGCTCTACTCATCAGACAGATTGCAGAACCATCAGTACTTGTTGAAAGCTTAGCTTCATAAATGTTACCACGCCTGTATCCTTTCAGAATTACTTTTCCTTTAGATTTACTCACAACTTCACAGTGTTCTTCAAAGAAATCAACATGATAACCTCTGTCACAGATTTGACTTATACTCAGCAGATTGTGTTTAAGTCCTGAGACCAGAGCTACTTCTTTAATGATGACATTCCCAAGATTGATATTGCCATATCCCAAAGTTTTTCCAATGTTGCCATCTCCATAAGAAACACTTGGGCCAGCTTTCTCCACAAAGTCTGATAGCAGGGCTTTATTTCCAGTCATATGTCCTGAACATCCACTATCCAGAACTAGGATATATTTCCTGTTGCCCTGCAATCACAAAGACCAGTAATGATTAGTTTTAAAGACCCATACTTGCTTGGATCCTTTGGCTTTATCAAGTTTGTTAACATTTGCAGCAGATTTAGCATCAAAGTTTATGTTAACATTTTTCTGATCAGAATTTATACTATCAGACTTTGTATCAGAATTTACACTAGAAGGAACAATGGAAACTTTCTTTAAAGAAGGTTTAATTTGATAATAATCATAGTACAAACTATGATATTCCTTACAAGTATAAATGGAATGCCATAAACTACCACAATGAAAACAAGGATTTTGTGGCTTATATCTAATAGACTGACTCTTAACTCCTGACTTTGAAGGTAAGGAGTTTATGTTCTTATTCTTCCTGCAAAAAGAAGCCAGATGGTTAGAACTTCCACAGTTATGACACGTTTTCCTAAGAGCATCAGGAACAGGCTTATAATCATTGATTGTATTCACACCTTCCTTTCCATTCCTATTTTTCCTAGGTGATTTTACCTTGTTTGCATTCTTAACATCTTTCAGCTTATGCTTAAGCTGCTTCTTAGTCATTAAGCCTATGTTTACTTCAACTGTCTTTTCTTGTTTTAGTTTGTTAGAAGTTAATCCCTCTTTAACTTCTGATTTCTCATTATCAGACTTTTCAGTTACAAACTTAACAGGTTTTAACTTTGACTTTTGCTTAACAACAGGCTTAATTTCTACAATTCCTTTATCATTCTTATCTTCTCCATAACCTAAGCCCTCTTTCCAATTTTCACTACTTAGCAAATTTTGAGTTGTTCTGCCAGAGTTAGTCCAAGTCCTGATTATCTCTCTTTCCTTTTCTAACTCAGTTTTTAGAGATTCATTTATTTTTAGCACTTAATCCCTAACATAAAAAGCATCATCTCTATCATTCTGAGTTTGATGGAACATAACTAACTCTTTTTCTAAGAAATCATTTCTTTTCTTAAAAGCAAGATTTTCAGAAGTTAATCTTTCACATGTTAAAGTTTGATCTCTATAACTAACAAACATGGTTTTAAGATATCTTCTCAACTCATTAATATCATCAGTATGAAAAGCATAAGTAGTCTGAGGTACCTTTGTTTCAACAGCTTCAGAACTGCTCTCAGCACTTTCTTTATCAGCATTTGCCATCAAAGCATAGTTCTCCTCACTTTCAGAGTCTGAGGAGTCTGTCCAGCTTTTCTTCTTTGTGACAAGAGCCTTGCCTTTGTCACCCTTCACTTTCTTACAATCAAGAGATATGTGGCCTTTCTCACCACAGTTATAGCATTTGACATTGGTATAATCTCCTCTATCAGACTTTCCTCCTCTGCCCTCAGATCTTCTGAAATTCTTCTTATCAGAACTTGTGCCTTTCTTGGAAAACTTCTTTCCCTTCCTGAACTTCCTGTATGCAATCTTTTAATCCCTTTCACCATAAGAGCACACAGCTTCATCATCTCCTCATCAACATCAGTTTCAGGCAAGCTTTCAGAATCTGAGTCATCATCACTTTCAGAATTTGATGATTCAGTATCAGACTTTGTGAAAAGAGCTTTACCCTTGTCTTTCCTTCAGGTAGCTGCCTTGGGGGATTCTTCTTCAGCCGTAAGAGCAACTGTCCTTGACTTTCCTCCTTTCCTCTTGCTTCTTTGTTCCATCTCAAGTTCATGAGTCTTGAGCATTCCATAAATTTCATTAAGAGTTGTTTCATCAAGACTATAGTTGTCTCTTATTGTTGTTGCCTTCAAATCCCAACATTCAAGAAGAGCTAACAGGAATTTAAGGTTTGAATCTTCAAGATCATACTCCTTATTAACTAGTGACAGATCATTCAAGAGTTTGACAAATCTATCATATAAATCAGTCAATGACTCATTAGCCTTTGAGTCAAAGTGTTCATACTCTTGAGTGAGTATTGTCTTCCTGTTCTTCTTAATTGTATCAGTTCCCTGACACCTTGTTTCCAGAGCATCCCATATCTCCTTAGCAGTCTTGCAGTTAATTACCCTGTTTGACATTACATTATTAATGGCACTATGCAGTAAGTGTCGTACCTTAGCATCCTTAGCAATTGATGCGATATCTTCAGCAGTATAATCACTCTTCTCCTTTGGTACGGTCTTTGCTGCTTCAACTGCAACTGCAACAGCGAGCTTGGTTGGTTTGTGAGGTCCTTCCTTGATTCTATCAAGATATTCTGGATCTGTAGCTTCCAGAAATATGGTCATCCTCACCTTACATATGGCATATTCAGATGGTCTCAGTATGGGAACTCTGATGGTTTCATACCGACTTTGAATTTGTGTCTTTGGAGGTTCTTCAGTTTTGGTAGGCTTAGTTGGAGTTTCTGTGTCAGACATGATTGTGTTTGGATCTTTAACTGTATGTGCGTTAACAGATAGGCTCTGATACCACTTGTTAGGTCACACACACTGTAGAGAGGGTGAATACAGTGTAAAGTACAATCAAATCGAACTTTAATATCTCAAGTAACAGAAAACAAACTTTATTAAAACAATAAACTATGTTACAGTATGGAACTGTTACCTCTCAGCGATGAACAAATATCACGAGAGCTGCTAGGGTTACAATGAATAATCTTCTCGAATATGATAACACTTATAGTGTAAACCCTATGTATGTGTTTATATATTACACAGTTACAAGATAATCTCTAATTGATATGGAATATAATTCTGCTTCATAAAATATATCAATCAGATATCTTTTCTTCCAAGTATTCTATTCTTCATAGAATTCCTTCTTCATGCAAATCTCTTCTTATGTTTATCTCGATCTTCTTTCCTTTAATCAGCTACTGTCCTTTTCTGAACGCCTTCAGCACTTAAGTTCTGATATCCATCTTCTGATGATTATCTCTTGATAATATAAGTACTGATATCCTTAAGTCCTGACTTCCAGTAAGTACTGATTTATCCTGTTTAAGTAAGATCTGAAAACTAAACATAAATCATATTAACCATGACATTATCAAATATATCTAACAATATCCACCCTTATTCCTTTTGTACCTATATTTCTCTTAAATTCTCTCTCTTTTTGCATCAAGGCCTCCCCTTGGCTCCCCACCCTCACCTTCACCATCTACGACGGGACTCCTCTCACTCACTTTTGCCTGTCCTGAAGAAATGGACTGCATTTGTCCACTTTTTTCTCTCCTTTTTCCTGGGAGCAACCCAGACTCTCACTCAAATCACTCACTTCCCTCAGTTCTAAGAGTGATTGCACTATTACTAAGTCTTCTGCACTTGTAAGAATTGAAGAAATTTGAAGTTGTGCAGAGACACCCGACGGATGATGAATATCCATCGGGCTAGTAGTATGGCTATCTGACGGATGACTGCTGTTAGGCTTATCCGTCGAGATACAATCACTACTCGACGGATGATGAATATCCATCGGGATAGTAGAAATGAAAGAGTTTAGAGTGGAGACTATTGTAGAATCTGTGCAGATTGATAAAATTTTTGGAACAGATATCTCAACAGTCTCAGAAAGGAATGGTAAATGAGCCAACAAATCATCTAAAAGATAATGCTCACTTACTTGGATTTTTAGCTTCTCCAAGAGAATTAAAGATGGAGAATTTAAAAGTGATGTATTGATCATGTCAATATTCAGTGAGTGTGTGGGAGAATTTGGTGTATCTGGTGCTTCAATTATGAGAGATTTTGGTTGTGACTCCACATTTATTGGAGCCACATGAACCTGACTTTGAGGAGGTGCAGTGACTGGGTCTTTAGCACCAGTTTGTACTAAGTGTGTGCCCTGTGCATCCCAAAGGGTTTTTGATTTCTTCTTTCTGATATAAGTTTGGGGTGAGCTTGTGTCCCTTACCTTCTTGGCCCGTGCTCTTGGCTGAGAGCTTTGTTCAATAGTCACATCCTTTTGGGAGGATGCAATTAGTAATGAGCTTAAATCTTTTTTAAGCACTGCAGTTTGTTGAGAAACTACAGTGTGGCTAGGCTGGGAAACACTCACCTCTCCAACCTTATTCTTAGGGCTTCTTTTATTTTCACCCTGTCCCTCACCTTTCTAACCCTCCTTCACACTCCCCTCTTTAGGTTTAGTAGATTTTACAACTGATTTCTTTTAGAAGAAATCAGAGGGGGCTTTCTTGGCTTTGGATTTTGGAATTTTTGTTTTGGCAGCTTGGGTAGGCATCTGTTTGGTCATTGGCACAGATACCATAGCTAGACTAGAAGGCAAAGAAATGTGTAAGGTTGGAAGAGTAGAGACAGTAGAAATTACCTCACTCACCTGAGGTCCCTCAATTACTGGAAAATAGTATAAGGGTGCCTCCTTGTGATGATTTGCTCTATTAAGATCTGTAATTATTCTTCTTTCTTGAACCCAACAATTCAGCTTGTTGGTTAGGTTCTCAATCACAATATTCTTAATAAGATGGTTAGCAAGCATCATAAAGAATCTAACATAATAGACACTTTTACCTCTCTTATTAAGTTCTCCTAACTTAAAGCCTAACTCAAACAAAACCTATTGGTGAGACTGCATAGCTGTATGAATAGTTACGTGATAACTCAACATAATAACAACACTAGAACATGACAGGTTAATAATACTACATCTACACAAGAAATCAGGAAGAATGAAGATAAGGCAAATACAAAGAATCAGAAGATTAGAAGAAAGCCTGAAATCTGTCTACAGGTCACTGAAAGAAGTTCATTAATATGATCATGCCTCAGTGAAGAACAAAGGTTAAAGACTTTTAGGGTTTCAGAAATGTTGAAGATTCAGTATACAAGTGCTACCGGAAGATTTCAGTGTATTGGCATTGATTGAAGATAGACAATGTTCGAAGCATAGGAATCTGAAGAATTGAAGACATGGTATAGACATTGGTTAATGAAGATATTGTCTAAAGTACCAGAAATGATTTCAGTGAAAGTACGGTTGTTTATTGACAGTCAGTGTCTGAAGCAATAAAGTTGAGGCAAGCTTAACAATGTAATGAAGGTTATAATACGAAGACCTGAATCAGGGTTAGTCATCTGTGAACCAGACCAGTTGTACTAGGCATCAACAGCTCGTGAAAGGAATCTGGGTATTATTTATAGAAGGATTGTTAATTTGAGGAACGTACTTGGATTGAACGTTTATATGTTAAAGTACGACAAGAGGTGTGCGGGCTATACAGCTAAACAGCTCAGGGGACTGGCGAAGCTCAAAGTTTAATTGTTGAATTAAATAAATTTATTTAATGGATTTTAATATAATTTATTTAATAAACTTAAAATGATTTATCTTATAAACTTTAAATAAGTTTATTTTATAAATCTAAATTTGTTTATTTATTTATTTAAGTTAATTTTATAAAGTAATTTAGTTTCAATTTAAACTTAAAAAGGAAAAACAAAAAGAAAACAAAAAGAACAGAAAAAAAAAGGAAAAAGAAAAAGAAACAAAAAAAGGAAAAGAGAAAAAGATAAAAGAAAATAGAAAAAGAAAACAAGAAAAAAAATAGAAAAAGAAAACAAAAAAAAGAAATAGAAAAAGAAAACAAAAAAATAGAAAAATAAAAGGAATGACAAAAGCGTACAAGTTTGTTGTTTTGTTTTCGTTGTTTTCAATTAAGTACAAATATATGTACTTGATTCAGTTAGTCACCACAGGCAATCAACTAGTGACCCCCTGTGTCGCCACAGGGGAGTTAGTTTATTAATAATCAATTTTGCTTGTACTAGTAGCTATCTCCACATAAATTAATTACTCCCTCCTGTACTACCTTGTCGCCACAGAGCCTACCTTGTCGCCACAGAACAAGACAGAGCATCACTTGTCGCAACACAGCACCTGTCGCCAGAGAATCCTCAGCCACACATTTTATTGATAAAGTCTACACTATTGCAACAGAAGAAAAAGAGTCATTTATTTTTGGATCAATATTCTGTTCATCTTCTCTCCCAAAAGAGAAGTGAAAATGGCAGCATTGATTTACAGAGAAACTCAAGCTTTTTGTATATCCGTTTAACTTCTCACCGGAGTAACGTTATAATGCCCAATTTAATTCTTATATATTCTTAGGGGCATTATAATCGTTACCCGGTAATTAAATCCTAGACAAACAAAAGCTAGATCATTGTGTAGGATTTGATTTGTAAATCTTTGTAGAAGCTAGGAACTTTGTTGTTCTTAGATTGTAGCCGGTTAATTTATTTACCGGAGTGTAGCAACACCCTCGAGGATTTATATACGAATATATATTTCCCCGAATATCTTGTGTTCCTCGTTTTTATCGTTCCAAACCCTATTCCTCTCAAGAACACAAAATCACTAACCGAGCACTAAATATTTTATCCGCTAAAGATTCGAAAGAATTTTTAATTTAGTGATTATCGTATTCAACCCCCCCCCCCTCTACGATAATTCGGGACTTAACAATTGGTATCAGAGCTGACTGATTGATAAACAAATCAGAATCCTTAAATAAATTTATTTTATTAATTTGATTTTACATAAATTTATTTTATAAATTTGATTTAGTAAATTTATTTTATAAATTTAATTTAAATGAGTTTATTATTTAAACTTGAATAAGTTTATTTTATGAACTCAATTTAAATAAATTTATTTTATAAATTTGACTTAAATAAATTTATTATTTAAATTTTTGTAAATAAAATTATTAATATAAATTTTTTGGGTAATTGCCTGCCAGTTTTCTGATTCATCGAGATTTATAGCTGCCAGTTTCATTTTTTTTGCTGCCAAATTGTTAATAGGGTGCCAGAGTCATGTAATTAACTTCGGCGTTCAAGTTTTTAGTTGTACGAATTCTGGCATGTTAAGGCAGTACACGTGAGTTGGCTTGACTGTGCACCACGCGCAAGAGAAAAGAGTCTAGACTGTAGAGTCTAGACTGTACCACACGCGCTGGAAATAAAAAAACAAGGTAACCAGGCGGAATTGCAGTTGACGCGCAAAGAAAGCTGGTGTATGTGACATCCGCCTGGTACACTGCACGCGCAGAAACAAATACAGAAATCAACAGGAGGTTAAAAGGATGTCGCCACAGCAAGGTTCTTGAGTGATGATCAAGACTTGAGTCGCCACAGCCGTTTTACTGGTTTGTCACCACAGATTACACTCGTGGAAACAAAGTGGCTATATTGCGATTTGGTTTGATCGCCACAGCTGAGTGATCATTTCCTTGTACTCTTCTGTTGTCCTACTAATCGTAATAGACTGGATCTCCACATAACACTTAAATTTTGTAGCCCCTTAATTAATTATTTCTGATTTATTTATTTTTCCATAAATATTTTAAAATTCTTAAATTTAAATTTTTCTTAAATAATAATTTACATTCTATTTAATTTTTAAGAAAATGCGAAATTCTTGAAAATTAGATTTTACGTAAATATTTATTTTTGATTAATTTATTTTCTATAAATTAAAAATATTAGAAATTTAAATTTTTCTTAAATATTAAATTAAGGGTACTCAAGGATTTGTAGACTCAGGATTCCTCCGGGCTTTTAAAGTGGATTTTAATCTTTTGAAGAAAACGAAGACCATGTGTTATTCAGACGGAAAATTCCCGAATACGAAAATTATTTATAATGGTTTTCTTACTCCAATGAAACTGATTTCAAGACCTACAGATGAAAATTGTGGAACCTCCTCAAAGGCTTACTCCATAGGATACCACTGGGTTTTCAGATGCAGGAATTGAATGAAATTTCTACGGGTATAATTTTTCTTGGAGATTTTAAGACAACTCTATGATTCCAGATTATACAGTCACACAGTGGTTTGTACCAATGCTATATTTATCCGGGAATCAATGAGATCATACAGGCAGGAGTTGTGGAGGTCAGAAAGAACAGGACTTGTGGAGGTCAGAGAGAATAGCGGGGACAAACAAATATCTTAGTTACATGCAGTATAGTTGGAACCTCAGGACAAAATGTAAGAGTTACTGATGGCTGAATCAGAGGAAGCTCAGGTAGAAGTACTTGAGGGACTGGACGTCAGGGCCGTGTTTCACTTGTCAGGGAAGTTTAGTCGCATCAGATTCACAAGGAGTACATAAGCTACATCCAAGGATCAAGCCTATCTATTCCAAAGCAGTGATTCTTATAGATTCAATTCAAGGGGTGATTACAAGACTGAGAATGGGACATAAACAAGATTTGATAGCTACAGGTTTGACAAGCAATATGTGTCAAGTAACTATCAGGGGTTTTGCTACAACAGAACAAGAAGCTTGACAAACAAGGATGAGTAGGGATTCAGTTGAAGAGTTGAGACAAAGGTGGAATGTTTTCTTAGGGAAGCATCCAGTCAAAACTTATAGTGCACGGGAAAGAGTTGGGATGGATCAACTGACGAAAATCATGAATATCTTGCTTTCATAGCAATCTCTGAAGATGGTCCAACTCACATATCTCAGGTTTCAAATTCTTGAACCACTGCAATACTTTGTTCTCAATATTCAATGCATGATAAGATCTTAGTGTTTAAATGTTTAACACTCGCACAAGCATGATAGCATCACACATAGATAATGCTGAATTAGTTCACTAGATTATTTTTCTGGTAACTAGGACTGATGTTTAACTTGTGCATGTTACTTTAGATGATCTTAAAAATGTGTTTAAATACTTGTTGAACATGATTAATTGCTTTAGTGAGATAGATGTTTTCCAGCATATAAGACCTTTGTTAATACTTAATCTATGTATCCTATTACATCGTGATTTATTCATTTATTCTGAATTGTTTGTTAAGATGTTTAGTTTATAATTGGATTGAGATAACTAGATGAGATTCTTCAACAGGATTGGACTAGATAGAATTAGTGATTTATTTGTTAATTCTGTTTGTTCCCATATCATGCCTATATTGCTTAATTCTTATGTGTAATGTTTCTGAATGAATGTCATGTATTTCCAATACAATGTTTGCTTATTCTTAATGCAATGAATGCATCTCTTAGTACTTGCATTAATTGTAGAAAAAGCATGATTAGGATTACAATAGGGCAAAGACTGCTAGTCCTCCTTATATAAGGTTGGAACCATTTTTCCCCTAACCTAGAGACAAATCTGTCAAGGGTATTAAAATGGAGAAAATGGTCAGTCAAAGATAAGATTTAGCATGATAAGGCTGCAGCTGTTGTTATCTCTGTTTATAATAATATCTCTAATCCATCTGGACCCAAACTGATAAGTTAGGTACCAAGAACTGTTAATCCATTTGTGAGTACAGGACATAACAGGTTAATTGATTCATATGTATTCTTGGTAATTAATACTCAAGGCACATGATCAAAGACAGAGCCTCACAATCAAATGTGATCAACAAAAGCTATTCCGTCAGTAATCTTTGGACATGACAACAAAGGTTCTCACTACGGGACAAGCTATGCAGAAAAGGGATGTCATCATGGATTCAACAATTGCTATCACTGATAACAACTAATCATTGGAGTCACTGATAACAATTGAAGCAACTTCCTTGCTGGAGAAGCAAGGCACAAATCCTCTTATCAGACAGTTCTGCATCAAAGGACAAAATTATCAATTCAATGAAGGATTAGTGTCTCATCTGAAGTAGGAAGATTGAGAAGCTTGCTCTGATTAAGAGTAAGTTAGAAGCTCTCACCCTTGAACATCAACACAAGGAACTCTTTTGTAAAAAGGGCTTAGTGAGAGGACTGCCTCATCAGAAATTCAGAAGATGATAAATATGAGGCATGTCAGAAAGAGAAGTCAAAGACAATATCACATCAAAGTAAAGATATACCTCAGTGATGGTGGTTGACTACTCTTATCAAACAAAGTTGTTGTTCATGCGTTCTCAAGACAAGACATCACATATGGTGATTGATCATATCAGGAGATCAAACTGGAAGCAACTGTAGAGACATATTCAGCACTGGGAGCTCCGTGTCAGAATGGAGTGGTACAAAGAAAGAACTAGAACTTGATTAAAGCTACAAGAGAAATATCAATCTAATCAAGACTTTCTAAATACCAAAGAGTTGGAGCAGTTAAAACAGTTTGCAACAAGTAAGATCAAGCCTTGATCTGGATGTATACATGAAGACCACTAATGAGTTAATGGCCAACATGAGCAAACACTGGATAACCTCAAAGTGTTTGGAGAGAATGTTCAACAGTTAGAATATTTTCCATGGCTACTCAGTGGAGTTTACAACCTACAGGGAATTTGTGGTTGATCAACAGAAGGTGATTGAAAGTCTAAATGCATATTTCAATAACTCCATGCTCCAAGTTGTTAAAGGAGAAATTAATGGTATTGATGATTCATATCCAAGCAGTGGAATGGCAGCGTATAACACAACTCATTATTTTAATGAAGCCAGTCAACAAGGGTAAGGATTTTCAGGAAATCCCAGCAACAGCTTAGGGGGAGCAAAAGAAGGATCAACTGGTCAGACACAACACCACATTGAATATTAGAGGACACTAAAGAACATATCTGCTGAGACAAAGGGTTTGATGTCAATATTATTCCCAGAGTCTAGTTCTTAAGTGTTCCAAATGGTGGAGTAATGATTAGCAGGGCTACTGAGTATGAATGATTATTTCTCTAGTTTTCTATCTGAAGAAGAAACTAATAAAGTTACAGAAGCTCTGATAGATCCGAATTGATTGGGTGATTGCAAAGCAAGATGAACTCAATCAGTCAGCAAGCAAATTGTAGGGAAGCCGGTATCCAAATCAAATGACAATATTGTAATTGGTACAAGGATAACCAGAAGTCAAACTGGATGACAATGGCATTGTTACGAGGGACAAGGCCAAACTGGATGATAGGTTATTATCAGGAAGCAGTATCTAACAGATAGCACCAGTGACGAGACTTGAGGATTTTACGACATATCAGGCACCTGATGCACATTACACTTGGAATTGGACTCTAGTAGATGTGTACAAGTGCACTCCTGGTTGGTGAGTCAAAAGAGGAAGTCAATGCACAATAGTTCATGGACTTTGCAGTTGCAGATCTATTGGACTACGTATATCTCTTCTTCATAAGCTCACTTCAGGTTGGTATGAACTAGTATACTACTCAAGCAATCGTCAAGGACATGGTATGGCACTCTAACTGAAGTTGTAGTTAAATATGAAATAGTAGAGTCGTCATATTAATAACTCTCGTATCACTAGACACAAACATATTGTTTTATATGTGCAGTGATATAATGATAATGTTATATGTTGGTCTACTAACAAAGACTTGTGCAAGATTATTTGCTAAGTAATTGCAGAGTAGGTATGGAGGAGCATGTTGGAAAGTTGCAATTCTTTTTGGGATTACTTTAAGCAGGCCATTAGAATAATTCTTTTAGGAGCTCAAACAAGCCAAAAGAACAATTCTTTTAGGAGCACAAGTAAACAAAAGAATGATGGCAATACAAGTAAGTTAAGGATCTTTTGAAGATGCAAAATTTGGAAGATTCTGAACATGCTAAGACTACTTACCAACAGAAATCACTAAAGCTTGATCAGTGCAACTCAGGTATAATGACAAGCTATTGAGGTATGACGAGCTCACTCTTTTACTCAAATGCTAATAGACAATATGTAATGTTTTTAAGATGCCAATGTGCAAGGTTCCAAGTGGATCCTAGAGAATCCAATCTTATAGCTATTAACAAGATTATTAGATATCTTAATGGACTACCAACTCTTGGAGTAAAGTACCCTAAAGATATTATGCTTAACATGTTTGGCTATATAGATACAGATTATGCAGGTTGTAAGAAAGACAGGAGAAGCATCTCTAAAGCTGTCAACTTAAGTGACAGGAGAAGCATCTCAGGAAGCTGTCAACTTCGTGGAAGAAGATTGATTTCTTGTTATGATGAGAAACAACCTCAAATCCAACAACTCTGTGAACACTCTATGACAAGGCACCTTCACACCATGTATCATTTATTTCGAGAGCATGTCTTTTAGTTAAAGAATTACTTGCGGAAACATTTACTAAATCACTTGTTAAAGTTAATTTTTCAACACTGGTTTGTAAGTGTGGGATATCATTCATTGCATATTAGTTGGAAATCCCATCTATAAGGAATTCTTAATATAAGTTCACAAGTATTAAATCTTCAATATTTAAAGGACTTGTAAATTTATCAGTAATCCAGTACCTCGTACTTAGTGCTGCTATCTTGATTATCATGATTACAATATCATATACATTTATGGTAGTTAAGTATTATAGCATTAAGTTTGAATATTATTTTAATTGATTTAAATTATGACTGTAGACAATTCTATTCCTTATCAGTCTTATAATTTAAATTATGTTAAAATAATATGTAGCATAGTTATTTGTATCCTGTACGAATAATTATGATACTTTTAGTATTAGTGATATTATTTAGAATTTTTGTTCTAAAGTAATCAATGCTTATTTCTAAAATCAATGATATTGAAAGTTGAAGTATTTTCTAAGTCATGTGTATAAAACTCTCAATATTTTATATGCTTAGAAAGTATTTCTAAAATTACTAATTATCTAGAGAGTGATTGCCATGTATATAAATCATATATCCTATTGGTGATTATTCAAGGGTAATTATAAATATTTAAGTGCTAGTAACTAATTTATAGATATTTAGTATTTATTTATTTAGTATTTATTTTGGGTAGTTTGGATTATGGAAATTGAAGCAATTCAATGATTTTTTTTGCTCCATAATTCAAACTAACTTAAAATAAAATAAGCAGTATGATTGATTATAACTAAATTTGTCAACAGTTGATATCTAGTATATTGATTGTAACTTATGTGTTATAAGTTAATCATGAGATTTTGGTTTTAGTGAATTTAGAAATGCTTATATCTCAAGAATTCACTAAAATCAGAATATAATTGTAACATGATTAGTTATGTGCTAATTCTTGACTCATATCAGTCAATGATACTTAGTTAAGAGTTTAACTATGAACTAATTGTGAAGTATTAGTATTTGTGACATTACTTGGAACTCCTCTAAGTAATCAATGTTTATCCTCAGTCACTTATACTAATATAAAAAGTGTAAAAATATCTCTTGCAGTACAACTATGGTCAATGAAGATTTTGCTATATTAGAAGTAACCATATATTGTTCACCTAGAATAATTTTTATACTTATTTGCAAATTCTTAATCACTTTGATAATAGATGCAATACTCAATAGATCAAAGTATATGGAACTTAGAATATTTTTCTAGGATTGCAAACAAGTCAATGTTGGTTAATGTTACTTTATTTATCGAACCAATATTGTTTAAGATATTACAGTTGTTAGGAGTTAACAATTGTACGATATATGAAATTGAATGCTGATGTCTTTTTGATAGATAATTGGTATTTAATTCATTGATATCTTATTTTAATATTTAAAATAGGATGCAACATAATTATTGGTATCAAAAGTACTTAACAAGTATCAGACAATGATACATTGTTAATATTTTGTTGTAGATAATTGTGAGATTTTAAGTTCTAGTAGATTTATATGAGTTGCTACATCTAACAAATTCACTACAATTTGAAATCAGCATCATAATCAGTCTTATTAAGGTTATTTATCAATAAACAATTTTGTTGATTATAATCTTATAAAGATAGATTATGGAGCTTTTGACATGAATGAGAAATACTTGGACTTTACCCTAAGTGATCAATGCTTTTACAATAACTCATTCATGTTGAAAGACAAAATCTCTCTTTCTCTTCTTAATACTGCTAGGTCATCAGTCTGTGTCTTATCAAATCATTTATCTTTTTAGGCATAAAAACAGACTTGTGCACTCGAACAATTTTAGGAGAAAATCAAACTTTTTTCTACATTGGTGATTTCTTATTTCATTAAAATCTTTTTGAAATCACTATTATACATCATTTCTCTCAAAGATTAAATGCATACTTTTCATTCATTATAGATCTTAAGTGAATTTTATCTCTATATTTCCATATGCTTTGTGATACATGTTCAGCCTCCAATGGTATTCTTTCATTGATAGTCATGAGGTTGAAAACCCACAACTTCTATCCCAGACTGTAAAGACAAACACGGAAACAGAACCAACCAACACTCTCTTACCACTAAAATGAAGTATGAATGAGCGTGAGGGAGAAAGTGTCTTAGTTCACCACATAAGGAAGGTTCTGACGTCAACCCAACAGCTCTGTCTCCTACAAAAATGAGTAGTATTTAAAGCAAGACAACTGCTAGCTCCCATACATCTTCTCAAAAAGATGTAATGGCTGAAAAGGCACTTAAACAGTTACTAGATTCATCCTCTCAACAGGGTGCGTCTATTGAAATTCGCCTGTCGGCCAGGATATCCGATGTAGTGTCACCACCTCAAACATAAACAATTCTTGATGCACAAGGAAAGGTTACACACACAAAGGATGAGTTGACAGAAATAAGAGTTTCGGTCATTTTACGGTCAGATTCGATTGTTCAAGGTTCTTTAATGGACCAATTGCCTTTACAGGTGTTATGAGAGGATACTGATCCAATAGCCATGTGTCAGTGGTCAGTGTCTACCTCCCCAGGACTAATAAACCTGGATGCATCTACGGATAGTAGATCTGACATAGGTGCGGATCGGCAACTTGTCGACAATGATTCAGATATTACCTGATGAGTCACAAAGAAATGTCTTCACAGACATTAGAAGGAAACTTTAATCTTTATGCTAAATTCTTTGGATCATTGTTTACCTTCCCAGAGTTCAAATATGGAACCCTAAAAGGGAAACTAGCAAATTGTAGATTATGACTCAGATTCATCTGACGAGTCTAACAAGGTTGGGGATTTGCGAACTCCCATTGCACCACCTGTGACCTCCTTAAGGATGGCTAAGGTGATTTTCCTTGCAGGTACAGCTGGATTTTGGAGCTATGAGAGGAGTGATACACTTGTGAGAATGAGTGTAAACACGAGTGGAGAGAAGAGTGAAACACTTGTGAGGTACACGAAACAAAATCACACATTCACATTGAGGAAGAAAGACAGAAACACCATATCCCATTCCCTATCCTTAAACATGGTTCTTGATACTTCGGGTCTCGATTCTGTTTATGATTGGAACTTAACTCTTAGGAACCTAACATTTACATATTGAATTAGAATACTTCGGGACCTTTGGGAGCTCACAATTGTTAACACTTGGTGATTTCATATTTGGGAGGTATAAGGAGTTGGGAAGATTGATGAATAGGATGATCAACAGTGATGCCATTTTGCAGAATTTAAAGGGACATAGTTGATCAGACTCTGACTTGTTATTTCTTTTCCAACCAAGTAACATATGAGAACTCCTTCACACAACATCATACATTTCTTCTCTAAGGGGGAGATAAAAGCTTAAGTAATGGTTTGGAGGATTCCTCAACTAAGGGGGAGAAATAGCAGGGAGGAGGAAAAAGGTAAAGCACATGTACATCACACAACATCAGAAGAAGTGGTTTGGTCCATCACTATTCTTCATAAGGGGAGAAGCTGTCTTCCAAAAGGGAAGTACCATCAGTTCTTATCTGCGAATCCTATTGTACAGGAGAGGTGGTAGACGAAGGTGATCTCTTTTAAGTAGTTGATTCTCATAGGGGAGAAGCAAGAGAGATGTGTGCTTCTCAACAGGAAATGTGGTTGTACAAAAGAAGCTGATGATCATTACTTTAAGACTGAGAAGTATTATCTGGAAGAGAGTTGAAAAACCAAGGAAATGAAGATGAAACTTCTTGAAGATCAGTTTAGTGCTAGAGGAACAAGCATCTTCCATTTCGGTTACTCAAGAAATCTGGAAATGCAGTATTTGATCCAGAAAACCAGTAGCATTATTTACAAGTCCTGGTACATTACTTTTTCTAGTTTTTAGTTGAGTTATCCTCTCTATTTAATTTGTTTGTTAAGTTTAACAATCAAATAGGGGGAGATTGTTGGTGAGACTATGTAGTTGTATGAACAGTTACGTGATAACTCAACACAATAATAACACTAGAACAAGACAGGTTAATAATACTATGTCTACACAAGAAATCAGGAAGAATGAAGACAAGGCAAATACAAAGAATCAGAAGATTAGAAGAAAGCCTGAAATCTGTCTAACTGTCACTGAAAGAAGTTCATTAATATGATCATGCCTCAGTGAAGAACAAAGGTTAAAGACTTTCAGGGTTTCAGAAATGTTGAAGATTCAGTATACAAGTGCTACCGGAAGATTTTAGTGTATTGGCATTAATTGAAGATAAACAGTGTTCGAAGCATAGGAATCTGAAGAATTGAAGACAGGGTATAGACAGGGGTTAATGAAGACGTTATCTAAAGTATCAGAAAGGATTCCAGTGAAAGTACAGTTGTTTATTGACAGTCAGTGTCTGAAGCAATAAAGTTGAGGCAAGCTTAACAATGTAATCAATGTAATAATACGAAGACCTGAATCGGGGTTAGTCGTCTGTGAACCACACCAGTTGCACTAGGCGTCAACAGCTCGTGAAAGGAATCTGGGTATTATTTATAGAAGGATTGTTAAGTTGAGGAACGTACTTGGATTGAACGTTTATATGTTAAAGTACGACAAGAGGTGCGCGGGGTATACAACTAAACAGCTCAGGGGACTGGCGAAGCTCAAAGTTTAATTATTGAATTAAATAAATTTATTTAATGGACTTTAATATAATTTATTTAATAAACTTAAAATTATTTATCTTATAAAATTTAAATAAGTTTATTTTATAAATCTAAATTAGTTTATTTATTTAAATTATCTTTAAGTTAATTTTAAAAGGTAATTTAGTTTCAATTTAAACTTAAAAAGGAAAAAACAAAAAGAAAAAAAAAGAAAAAAAAAGAAAAAAAAGGAAAAAGAAACAAAAAAAGGAAAAGAGAAAAAGAAAAAGAAAATAGAAAAAAAAATAGAAAAAAAGAAAATAGAAAAATAATAGGAATGACAAAAGCGTACAAGTTTGTTATTTTGTTTTTGTTGTTTTCAGTTAAGTACAAATATAGGTACTTGATTAAGTTAGTCGCCACAGGCAATCAACTAGTAACCCCCTGTGTCGCCACAGGGGAGTTAGTTTATTAATAATCAATTTTGCATGTACTAGTAGATGTCGCCACATAAATCAATTACACCCTCCTGTACTACCTTGTCGCCACAGAGCCTACCTTGTCGCTACAGAACAAGACAGAGCATCACTTGTCGCCACACAGCACCTGTCGCCAGAAAATCCTCAGCCACACATTTTATTGATAAAGTCTACACAATTGCAACAGAAGAAAAAGAGCCATTGATTTTTGGATCAATTTTCTGTTCATCTTCTCTCCCAAAAGAGAAGTGAAAATGGCAGCATTGATTTACAGAGAAACTCAAGCTTTTTGTATATCCGTTTAACTTCTCACCGAAGTAACGTTATAATGCCCAATTTAATTCTTGTATATTCTTAGGGGCATTATAATCGTTACCCGATAATTAAATCCTAGACAAACAAAAGCTAGATCATTATATATGATTTGATTTGTAAATCTTTGTAGAAGCTAGAAACTTTGTTGTTCTTAGATTGTAGCCGGTTAATTTATTTACCGGAGTGTAGCAACACCCTCGAGGATTTATATACGAATATATATTTCCCCAAATATCTTGTGTTCCTCATTTTTATCGTTCCAAATACTATTCCTCTTAAGAACACGAAACCACTAACCGAGCACTAAATATTTTATCCGCTAAAGATTCGAAAGAATTTTTAATTTAGTGATTATCATATTTAACCCCCCCTACGATAATTCGGGACCTAACAAAACCAAGTCACTGAAATTAAAGTACTTATCAGTAACTAGCATGTAAAGCATGTTGAGTATGGATATATTGATAGAATTAAAATTGCTAATTTTACCAGAAAACACTTTAGTTACCACATCACACAGATAATTCCATTCTTTCCTAAGACCCAGCCTTCTTATTTCACTTAACTTAGAGGTAGTGAGTGCATAGCCCATAGAGTAAAGCATGTTAACAATGTCAGTGTCTGTGTGTGAAGCAGTTATAGTATTATGAGGAATCCTAAAGCATGCTTTGATAATATCACAATTTATGCAAAACTGCTTACCTTTTAGAGTGTGAAAGTGATGGTCTTGTCTATTGAGTTGTACACTGCAGTTGTCCACATCTCCTCTACAACCTCACAGTAAATGATGGGTGATTCTAGCATGGCATAGTTGAGTTTGCAGTTCTTCACAAAATCCATCATTTTGTGATAATCACCAGACTGTTGAATCTCATTGTTTACTAAAGCCGAGAAGTTGTTTTTCTCATAGATGTAACCGGTTTGAGACATGATTTTCACTACAGGTGCCATTGCTAAAGATTTGAAAGTTTGCAGAGAGAAAATTTGCTTTTGAGAAGAAAGAAATTAGAGCAATTGAATCTTGAGAATGATAAAAGAAAAGAATGAAAAAGAATTTAGCTTTTATACTATCTCAGAGATAAACTGACAAAAATAATAAAGTGAAATAAAGGACCAATAAAGCCCAAAATAGCCGTTTAAAGAAATAAACTGTAAAAATTCTGTCACTTATCCGTCGTGTCATGCTTACAAACTGTAAGTATACTCGATGGATAATGTTCAGAGAATTAACGGCTAGGATTGAGATAATTCGACGGATGAAGATAAAACAGTTATCCGTCGAGTTATAAAATATTCCAGAAAAATAATTGATTTTTATTGACAAATTGTATTCCGACGGATGATCAAACTCGATGGATAATGATATCCGTCGGGATATAAATTTTGACTTAGCCAAAATTTCATCCAAAATAGAAAAATCAATTAAATTTCTGGCTACATTGCAACTTGCAAAAATATCTGAAATGATTCAAGAAAAATTAAGCATACCTAACTCACTTACCAACCTTGAAAAGGTGGATTCATCAAGTGGCTTGGTAAATATATCTGCAAGCTGCTTTTCACTTGGAACAAAATGCAGTTCCACAGTACCATTCATCACATGTTCCCTTATGAAGTGGTACTTGATGTCTATGTGTTTTGTTCTTGAATGCTGTACTGGATTTTCAGTGATGGCAATTGCACTTGTGTTATCATAGAAAATAGGAATCCTATCCACTTGTAGACCATAGTCCAACAATTGGTTTTTCATCCATAAAATCTGTGCATAGCAACTACCAGCAATAATATATTCAGCTTCAGCTGTAGAAGTAGAAACTGAATTTTACTTTTTACTGAACCAGGACACAAGCTTGTTCCCTAAAAATTGACAGGTTCATGTTGTACTTTTTATGTATATTTTACAACCTGCATATTCTCTTGTGAAGTGATTTTCCAAAAGAAATTTTGATAAAGTGTCATACCAGGCTCTAGGTACTTGCTTCAGTCCATAAAGTGCTTTTAAAAGATAGTAGACATGATTTGGGAAATTTGGATCTTCAAAACCAGGAGGCTGACTAACATAGACTTCCTCCTCCAAATCTCCATTCAGAAAAGCACTTTTGACATCCATTTGATAGACCTTGAAATTGGCATGAGCTGCATAGGCTAAAAAAATTAGATGGCTTCAAGTCTTGCAACAGGAGCAAAAGTTTCATCAAAATCTATTCCTTCTTGTTGACAATAGCCCTTAGCAACCAATCTAGCTTTGTTCCTTACTACTATGCCATTTTCATCCATCTTGTTTCTGAATACCTATTTGGTGTCAATTGGATTCTTTCCTTTAGGCTTGGGTACCGGCTTCTATACTTTATTCATTTCAAATTGGTTTAGCTCCTCCTACATAGCTAAAATCCAATCAGGATCCAACAAAGCTTCTTCTATCTTCTTTGGTTCTTCCTTAGATAGAAAGCTGCTATATAGACATTCTTCTTGAGTTGCTCTCCTTGTTTGAACTCTAGAAGACACATCACCAATGATGAGCTCAAAGGGGTGATCTTTTGTCCATTTTTTTTGTTGAGGTAGATTAGCTCTAGATGAAGAGGCCTCATTGTTTTCTTGATGTGTGACTGAGTTTCTTGATTATTAGAAACCTCCCCTGAGTTTGTGAATCTTTGATTTGAGAAAGGAGAATTTTCTATAAGTGATCTATTCTGACTTTCAGCTTCTTTTGATGACCCGACGGATGGTGCACTTTGTGTTCCGACGGATGAGGCTGATTGTCTCCCGACGGATAAAGCAGATTGTCTCCCGATGGATGAAGCATTTTCCAACTCGACAGATGTTGAATTTTGTGCTTCATTTGTAGTATATTTTTCTGCATTATCCTTTGCCATTGTTTCCTGATCACTTTCATCATTACTATCATCACTAACCATCTCCACCTTATCAAGTTTGAGACTCTCATGAGAATCTTCATCTTGCAGTCCTTCAATCTTTTTATCATCAAAGACAATATGTATTGATTCCATAACAATGTTGGTTCTCAGATTATAGACCCTGTATGCTTCTCTCACAACATATCCAACAAAAATTCCTTCACCTGCTTTAGCATCAAACTTCCCATGTTGATCATTTTGATTTCTCAAGATATAACATTTGCAGCCAAAGACATGAAGAAAATTTAGAGTTGGTTTCTTGTTCTTGAACAATTGGTAGGGTGTCATACACTTTGCTTGATTAATCAAAGAAATGTTCTGAGTGTAGCATGCAGTATTCACAGCTTCTTTTAGGTCTCAATATGTTTGTAGAAGGGGGGTTGAATACAAACAATACTGTTTAATCGAATAAAATGCGGAATAAAAAAGGTGAAACAAAATTCAAGTTAAATAAAATTATTATTAAACTTGAAAGGTGTTACAACAACGGTATCGTTTACAAGGGATTAATCTCAAATCAATTATTACAAATCTAGAATAAATTTGACATGAACTTTTTCTATTTTTGCAATAAAAATATCAAATGCTAAAAGCGATTTGAGATTAAGTTCTAGGGATTTCGATCCGCTAGATAGTTACACAAGAACAAGAAAAGTATTTCTAGTGGATTGGATTTAACAATAAATACTAGAAATAAATGATCTGTGAATTTGCAATAATTTCTCTGCAGGTTTCTTTTGTTCTGTGTTCTGCTGAAAGATATTCAATGCTATGCTCTGATGATGAATTATGTTGCTTCTGCTTCTTTTTATCAAACAACCGAATAGAATGAACTGCAATGACAATCCAATTAGCTCAGCAAGACAATCCATTTGAACTAGAAAGACTTTCGGTAGGACTATCAAATTTCCAGTAGAACTTTCGGCAAGACCATTCTTTGTACTAGCATGACTTTCGGTAGGACTATCAATTGTCATACCGATTGTCATATTAGTACAATCAGATTGTCTTGTTGAATTTAAATAGATTTTAATCCAATTTAAATTCTGTAAATCCTTAATATTAATTCTGAATTAATTAATCAATTAATTCAATTAATGAATAAATTAATCTTTGCAGATATAATTTATTTTCTTAATTAAATTATATGACTTAATTAATTAATAGAGAATTAATACTAATCTTGAGCAGCAACCATTCTTCTGAATATCTTCTGAATATCTTCTGAAAATCACTGAAAATTATGAATCAATTCCACCACTTCAATGTTGACACTCGATGTACTGTCTGGTTCATGAGTGACTAACTTCCGTGACGTTTCTTCTTGCCTTGACCTTGATACTCTTGATTTTCTTCAGACTAAATCCTTGTAATTAATTGATACCCTGACGAGATCTCTGTCACTTGATTAAATCCACAATCTTGATTTATATCACTGAGGCTTGATCAATTGCTTGAGCTTCTTCCAGTGAATTAAGTCATCAAGTCTGTAGAAGAACAATGTTACTTAATCCTTTGACATATGTTACTCTGTGAGATCTCTCTGACGATAGATCCACTATTTACTTATTACATTCTTATTTGAGTTGAGTTAAATCCTCGAATAAACAAATAGGCTATGACATATGCCTTTCAATCTCCCCCTATTTTTTTGTTAGACAATAACAAAAAATACCTAGAGGATAACTCAACTAACAAATAAGAAAAAGATATAAACAGTAATGCAAAGTAAATAGCAGAAAAGTTCTGGATTATATTTAACATTTTCCAGATTCCAAACGAAATTTACAAGTGAATACAAGATAGATGTTCCTCTAGCCTGAACATGTAACTATATTAGTCTATCTTGATTCATAAAGCTCTAATCATATTACATTGAGTTTTGAGCTAATTGAATTCAGTTGTCTTCTCTTCCGATTTCACCTTTTTCCAACTCATCACCTTCTTCCAAATCTTGAAGCAACTCCTTGTCAAAGACACGATCCTTTTCTGAAGTGAAGATGTCTGGCCTGATTGGTTGAACTCCAACTGTCTTTAGTTTATTCTTGAGTTGATTGTACCTTTTAATATTCTTTTTACAATAAGCTTGAATCAAATCAGCTGCTTGAGTTTTTAACATGGATGAATATCCAGCAGTTCTTAGGTGATGTTCCATCCAGACCAGATGCTTAGCTGAGTAGTCTTTAAGAGATTGTGAATCGAGCTGGAAGATTTGAAGACAGTCAGACTTAAAGAATCTTACCTGATAAGGATTGTTGACCACTTGAGGACTAGCCCTGCTGGCAAACTCTTTGAGTCTTTCTCTAAGAACTTTATTCAATTCTGAGCTTCTTTTAACTTTGTTGAGAAGAACCCAAATCTCTGACAAAGAACGATTCTCAAACAGATGAAGTGACACCTTAAAAGATCCTTCGCTCTGACAATATACAAATATGCTCATCTCATTTAGTGATCTGTCAAAGGCAGTTGTGATCCTTAAGACTTCAGTCTTTATAGCATTCATGTACATGTCATTGTTTGGATTAGAGATCTCCAGCTTGTCCAGAAGATGCTCAGCTGAGGCATATCAAGTACTTTCCTAGCTTCATCCCATTTTTCACCCATCTTCAGTCTAACATCTCTTCTCCTTTCTTGAGCCTTAATGTCATGAAGACGTTGCTTTTGAAGAGTTTCTGTTCTTTGTATGTCTTTCCTCATGTCAATGATCTGGGATACCTTTTTGAGTTCAGCTTCTTTTCTTTTCATCTCTGACTGTTGCTGCTGAAACTCTTTCTCAAACAGAGGATCCACTTGAGCTTCCTCTTCCCATTCTCCAAGATCACTTTCCTCCTCAGCTTCAAAGAAACCATCTTTATCTTCCAAGACTGGTTCAGTGGGAACGTCACAAATATCAAAGTCATCATGTTCTCCACTATAGTAGATATCATTAGGCTTCCCTGTGCCTCCAGCAGACGACTCTTTTTCTTTTCCCTTTTCACTTCTCCCTTTCTTCTCCCCCTTAGTTGAGGAATCCTCTACAGACTTTCCCTTAGATCCTTCATGACCTCCATCACCTCCCGAGCCTGAGCCTCCACCAGACGGCCCTTCAAAGAAAGTCCTTTGTTCTTCATTGGGACAGTGAGAATTTTTGATCATGTAGTACAAGTGCTTCATCCCTTCATTCAGATGTTCCATACCCATCTCTATCTTCAGAAATCTGGAGGAATCCAGTGAATGATTCATTTCAACCAAGTCTTCAAGAGAAGTCATTCTTGTATGTAGAGAGCAGAAGTTTGAAATGTCGTCAGCTGATAACGTTGGAGATGCTTGGATTGAGTTTAGCTTCGGTACAACAGATGTCTTCAAATCTGATATTTCAGTCCTGATAAGAGCCAGCTGATTATTGACAGAGGTGGAAGAAGAAGACCGTTCAACCACTTGTGCTTTGAATGATTGAGCTCCAGCCTGACTTTTTGCAAGTTGTTCCTTGAGATCAGCAATTTGAGCTAACAGATTTTCAGTGTTTGTGTCTGTGTGTGTATTCACCTGAATATCTCTCCTGTTTAATTCACTCAACTCACGTGCATGTGTATCTCTCAATATAATTGCTCGTGAGGAGTCTTCCTGAGGCTGATCTTCTGTACCTGCATTTAAAATCACCCTAGCCTCTTCAAGAGAGGTCAGTGGTGGTGCAATGGGAATTCGCGAGTCCCGATCCTCAGTCAAACCTATCATTTCATGTGAAATAGTTGTCTGAATTGCTTCAGGGATAGATTGACCGAGTTGCCCTCCACTTTCTCCAGATAAATCTGCAAGTGGAGAATCCCGTGAGGGAGCCAGAGGTGTTGGATCTGGGAGGGGAGAAAATGACTCTATTAAAGGTGGCTGAGAGTCAGATTTTCCCTCAGAAGTATGTGACTGTTCTTCTACCGTAATTATGGCAGACACTATAACTGACACTATGTGCACTCCTCGCTCCGTGTCCTGAGTATTATCTACTGGTCTGTATGCTTCCATTGTGAGTAATGGAATTGTGCTTGACTCAGTACAGGATGCCATGGCCCTATGGCAAATTTCAATAGATTCATCCTGTTGAGAGAATGTTTCCAGTAACTGTTCAGTGGCCATTTCAAAGTCCATGTCCTGTTGGGAGGACAAGGATGGGCTTTCAGATGCCTCAGTAAATGTTCTTCTTTTCTTCGGAGGAGGCAGAGCTGAGGGTTCATTCACATCCACCAACAAACTACTTCCTATTAACCTTCTAGGCAACATTTTAGACAGTGGGGGAGAGGTTGAGATAGGTTGTGACTCTGTGTTTGGCTCTATGACCTGGGATTGAAGCTGTGTATCTACAACTTCATGGTCAGTCCTATCAACCACTGGGGGTTTTTCAACAGAAGTAGGAATAGGTTGAGTTTGAGGAACTATTACCTGTAGAGGAAGAGCATCTGATGCTTGAGCCTGGGTGGTTTGAACCACTGGAGGTTGAGCTTGCTGTTCATGACCGGGAAGATTGAAGATATGTAAGGGAATATAAGTGGCCATGAAAGCAGATACAAGTACTGGAACTTGCATGAATTTGAAAGTTGTGTCTTGGCGGGTGTAAATCTTTTTGCTTACAGGAGGGGGTTCGGTTACTGCGGAGTTAGCAAAAAGGGCTTTATGCTCAGGTAAGAGAATATGTTCTGCTATGAGCATGAGAAAACGAGCATAGTAACACGAGACCCTACGATTTGTAGAATGATCACGTAAAGCAGTAGTGAGACGTCTCAAAAGAATGGGTAAAAGTAGTTTGCCAAAATTGATTCTTTGATTGAAAACAACCGCAAGACCAATATACTGCAGAGTGGAAGTGATGTTGTGAAAGTTGGATTTAGTGCAGTTGGCAAACACTTTAGAAAGTGTATCGAAGAAAATGTCCCATTCCGACACCAAATTGGATTTTGATAACTTGGTTAAATTAATTACCCCCTGATAGTGAATAGCATGGAAAAAGTTTGAAATATCATTTTCAGAGGGAAAATTACAGAAATTGTCCATACGAAAATTTAAAGCTCGATTGACGACTGTTTCATCAACCACATACTGTGTGTTTTCCACGGTGAATGAAAAAGATTTAAAATCATCGGCCACAGTAGAGGTTGTGCAAATCAGTCTAAGCAGATCAACATTTAAAATCACATTTGATTTAATAGCAGAGCTAACAATCGAATGGTCATTTAAAAATCTAATCCACGACTTAAATTTTTCTACATCACATTTATCTGGATTAAAATAACCAACAAGATTATGCGAAATAATTTGGAAATTGAGAGCCATTTAAAAATAATGATAAGACACACACTTTCAAAATTTTAAGAATAATATTAAGAAAATTCGAATTAATTAAATTAATTTAATAATTCGAATTAAATCAATTATAATCAAAAAATTTAGAAAGAAATGTATCTTGTTAAAATTCTTAACTCACAAAAGCAGATTTGAAAAACCACAAGACACAAAACAGAAATTAAAATAAAAATACCCAAAATCAAACAATCACAAACTGATTTTTTTTTAACAAAAAATCGACAGCACTTCTGTATGTATATACGTGTATGTATATATATCACAGGAGTGATGATTTTTTGGGAAGCTGAGTAAAAACTCGAGCAATAAGACAATGGAGGCGGTTTGATTAAGATCGAGTAGAGAGAGAGAGAGAGAGAGAGAGAGAGAGAGAGAGAGAGAGAGAGAGAGAGAGAGAGAAACGAGAGAAAAACTGATGGAATTTGAAAGAAAAACTGAAGTGAATGAATTATAAAACAAAACAAACAAAAACTGTTAAGTAGACAACTGGTATAACAATTCGGGATAGTCTTACCGATTGTTATACCGATAGTCATACAAGGCAAATTTGAGAAAATAAAAAACAAAACAAACAAACAAAACAAATAATAATATATATAACTGGTATGACAATCTGATAGTAATACCGATTGTCATACCAGTACAAAATAAAACATAATATATCTGATATTAATTTTATTACTGGCATGACAATCAATAGTCATACCGATTGTCTTGCCAGTTATAAAATTAAACTGACTTAAAAATAAACATGTATTTGTACTAGAATGACTTTCAGCAAGACAATTTCAATTGTCTTGCCGATTGTCATTCTAGTATAAAATAAATTAAGTATTTAAATATACTGAATAATTAACATAAAAACTGTTAAAAACACATAAAAAATAGAATATAGAAAATATTATAATTACATAAAACTGAAATGAATATGGCAGAAAATATTTACATAAATAAAATATTTCAGAGATAATAATATTTTCAGTCCAAAAATAGATTTCTTTTGAATTTTAGCAAATAAAATTCATAGAAAAATATTTTTAGAGAAAATAAAATATTCTGAGACATTAAAATTAACAAGTTGAGTAAATAAATAAGATAAGATAATAAAAATTACATAGAAATAAGTAAGAAATTTTGGAAAATGATAAAATAAATTTGCAAATGAATTTTTCATTTATGAAAAATTCATTTGTAAATTCACTCAAGAACAGATTTCAGATATTCACAAGTTTAATCACTAAAGCTATTCAACATACCCAATTTACCAACTAATTTGGTAAATGTGGATTCATCAAGAGGTTTAGTGAAAATATCTGCTATTTGTTCTTCTGTTGGAACAAAAAATAGTTCAACAGTACCATTCATGACGTGCTCTCTAATAAAATGATACCTGATGTCAATGTGCTTGGTCCTTGTATGCTGGGTTGTTGGTGATGGCTATTGCACTTGTATTGTCACATAGAATAGGTATTTTGTTCAATACAGAGCCATAGTCCTGTAGCTGATTCCTAATCCACAAGATCTGAGCACAGCAGCTTCCAGCAGCAATATATTCAGCCTCGGCTGTTGAATTTGAAACTGTTTGTTGTTTCTTGCTGTACCATGAGACTAGTCTGCTACCTAGGAATTGACAACTCCCTGAGGTGCTTTTCCTATCAACAACACTTCCTGCGTAATCTGAATCTGTATATCCAACAAGGTTAAAACCAGATTCTTTAAGGTACCAAATACCTAGATTTGGTGTTCCCTTAAGATATCTTAAGATTCGTTTAACAATAACGAGATGAATATCTCTAGGATCCGCTTGGAACCTTGCACATAAGCATGTAGCATACATAATATCTGGTCTACTTGCAGTAAGATAGATTAACGAGCCAATCATACCTCTGTAGCTTGTGACATCTACCTTAATGGAGTTTTCACATGGTCCAAGCTTGACAGCTGTAGTTGATGGAGTCCTTGCTGATGCAGAATCCTCTAGATTGTACTTTTTGAGGAGTTCTTTGAGATACTTGGATTGACAAATAAAAGTTCCATCTAACCTTTGATTTACTTGTAATCCAAGAAAGAACTTCAGCTCTCCCATCATACTCATTTCAAATTTGTTGTGCATTAACTTAGCAAATCTCTTACAGAGATTATCATTAGTAGACCCAAATATTATATCATCCACATAGACTTGGACTAATATAGTATCATTCTTATGCTTTTTAGAAAAGAGAGTTTTGTCTATGACACCTCTAATAAAGCTATTTTCAATAAGAAATTCAGAAAGAGTGTCATACCATTTTCTCGGAGACTGTTTGAGTCCATAGATAGCCTTGAATAGAAAGTAGACAAAATCCAAATGATCTGGATCTTCAAAACCAGGAGGTTGCTCTACAAATACCTCTTTATCCAGCTTTCCATTCAGAAAGGCACTCTTGACATCCATTTGATAAACTTTAAAGTTAGAGAATGCTGCAAATGCCAGAAATATCCTGATGGCCTCTAGTCTTGCCACTGGAGCATAGGTTTCATCATAATCAATGCCTTCAGCTTGAGAATACCCTTTAGCTACCAGTCTTGCTTTGTTTCTTGTAACCACACTATCTTCATCTAGTTTATTCCTGAATACCCACCTAGTACCAACAGCTTTCTTGTGTGTAGGTCTAGGTACCAGTTTCAAGACTTGTTGATGTTCAAACTGATTGAGTTCATCTTACATAGCAATCACCCAATCTGGATCAGTCAGTGCTTCCTCAATCTTCTTAGGTTCCATCTCAGAAAGAAATCCTGAGAACAGACACTCATTTTGAGTAGCACGTCTAGTTCTAACTCCAACATCTGGATCACCAATAATCAACTCAAAAGGATGAGCTTTATTCCAGACAGTCTGTCTTGGAAGATTTGATCTTGATGATTCGCCTTGAAATTTATTGGGATGTTGTGTCCTACTAGTTGATCCTTCAGCATCTCCCCCTGAGTTGTTGCCATGTTGACTTGAAGATTCTCCGTCAGTAGCAGTGGTATCTCCATTATTGCCAAAGTTTCCATCACCATTACCTTGAGTATCATCAAGATTAACAGGTTCTTCACCAGCAACAACCTCAGGTTCTTGACCATGTTCTGATTCTGAATCTGACATATCATCAAACTTCAGTTTCTCAGAAGGATCTTCAGTTTGGATACTAGGGAGTTTAGTGTCATCAAATGTAACATTGACATTTTCAGTTACTTTGTATTGATCAATGATATACACTCTGTATGATCTTCTTCCATATCCAACAAAAATACCCTCATATGCCTTTGCCTCGAATTTACCACGACGATCATCTCCATCCTTGAGCACGAAGCATCTGGCACCAAATACATGAAAGTATTTGATAGAAGGTTTCTGTTCATTCAAAATCTCATAAGGAGTTTTCATGAAGTCTTTGTTGATTAGAGTTCGATTTTGAGTATAACATGCAGTATTGACAGCTTCAGCCCAAAAGTACATTGGAAGACCTGATTCACTTAACATCGTTCTTGCAGCTTCAATCAATGTACAATTCTTCCTTTCTACCACTCCATTTTGCTGAGGGGTTCTAGGAGCTGAAAATTGTCTGGTAATCCCTTTGTCTGTACAAAATCCATTGAGAAGTGAATTCTTGAATTCTGTTCCATTATCTGACCTTATTGCTCTAACAGGGACATTAGAATCTAACTCGATCAACTTGATATGATCAATCACAACTTGTGGTGTTTCATCCTTAGAGTGAAGGAATAAAACCCACGTATACTTGGAATAGTCATCAACTATCACAAGACAGTAACACTTCTTTGACATCGAAAGGACCTTAACTGGTCCAAATAAATCCATGTGCAATAATTGCAAAAAACCAGTTATGGAAGATGTGTCAGTGCCTCTGTGACTTGCTTTCTTTGACTTTCCTTTCTGGCAAGCCTCATATAGTCCTTCTGGGGAGAATTCCAGCTGAGGCAGACCTCTGACCAATTCTCTTTTGACAAGAGAATTCATTGTTTTGAAATTGAGATGAGAAAGTCTCTTGTGCCATAGCCAACTCTCATCTGACGATGCCTTTGCATAGAAACAATTGACTTCAGGATTGCTTCCAGAGTTCATGTCAGCTACGAACAGATTTCCTTTCCGGATTACCATCAAGGAGGGTTTTTCATTTTTCTTGTGCAGAGTCTGACACTTCAGCTTGTCGAATAAAACATTATAGCCGTTGTCACAGAACTGACTAATGCTAAGCAGATTGTGTTCAAGTCCTTGCACAACATACACATTTTCAATGATAACATTTCCAGCTAGCAAACAGCCATATCCCTCCGTTAAACCTTTGCTGTTATCTCCAAAGGTAACCACTGGGCCAGCTTTCTCAACCACATTTGATAGCAGGGCTCTATCTCCGGTCATATGTCTTGATGATCCGCTGTCAAGAATCCACACTACCGGTTGTACCTGTTTAATGCCCTGCAATACAAATGGATTAGACCTTCTTCGGAACCCAAGCTTGGCTGGGTCCGACATACTTGTAAAATTGGCCTTTATCAGGCAAAACAACATTCTTAATTTTAATGTTCTCAACTTTCTCAATGACTGGACATTTGACCTTGTGAACAGCCTTGACAAATTTATGTTTAGGCTTAGGCACAAATGTCTCCTTTCTAGCTTTAGGAGGACTAGCAGTCTTAGACCTATCATGCTTTCTATTATTCACATGCTGACGAGGAGTAGTCTTATCATTAGAAATATGCTTACCATTAAAATAAGCATACATCAAATTAAAAGCACAAGACATACAATCAGGAACACCACATGCTTTATGAGAGGGATTAACAATAGGCAACTTATGCATGGTAGACATGGCATTTGTGTTATCCAACTCATGTGTGTCTGAGTTAGTCTCAGTTGCTTTCACAACTTTGACTGGAACCTTTGACACACTTGACTTGGAGACAGCTTTCTCATTAGCATGATCTTCAGCACATATTTCTTCTTGAATAATAAATGAGGTCTCATCAAATGGTTCAGCAATTGATTCTTTATCGAGGGGTTCATCAACACCCTTAAGCACATGTGGTACTTCCCTGCCTTTAGCACATACATGAGGAGGGGAGTTTATGCCTAATTTTCCCATAGCAACATTGTAATCATAACCTATTCCAGATGTTTGATTAACAACTTGCTTATTGTAAAACTCTTTGGACTTCAAACAAGAATCAAAGTAAGCTTTAACCTTAGCCTCAAGACTGGTGATCTTGTCTTTGAGAATAGTTTCGAGTTGTCTATAACAGTCAACTCTATTCTCTAGAAAAGATACTTGTTCTTTTAATTTATCTTGATTAAAGTGCACAAGTCTTAATTCATTGACCTCTTTCTCAAGGTCTTTGATTTGTTGATTTAACAATTCATTATCACGACGAGCACAATCTAAGGAACCTCCTAGATGATAAACTAATTCAGCATCAGTAAATTTTACCTCTTTTCTTGACGATGAGGTGTTTGCATCACTAGCCATGAGAGCAAGATTCCCAACTTCTTCATCTTCACTGTCAGTATCATCCCAGCTTCTTCCCTTTGCCAGGTAAGCCCTTTCAGATTTACTCTTCTGATTAGAATCGTAAGAGTTCTTCCTAACTTATTTTGGCTTCCTGCATTCTGTGAAAAAGTGTCCCAACTCATTGCAATTGAAGCATCGAATGGTGCTTCGATCAACCATCCCTGTTTTGTACCCACCACTGTTGGTGTTAGAGGATGAAGATCCACCTTTCTGGAATCTGTTGTAGTTGGACTTGTACTTGAACTTGGGATTCCTTTTGAATCTGACATTTGAGAATCTCTTGACAATCAGGGCCATTGACTCATCCTCAAATTGCTCCAGTTCTTCCAAGGAATAAAAATCATCTCCTGATTGATTTATAGTAGGAGGATCAAATTCTGCTACTATCACATTTTCTTCAACCTTGGAAGACTGTACCATTCTTTCTGACTGTTGAGATTGTTGTTGATATTGTGGTTGTTGTTGTTGTTCATCAGCTACTAGAGCAGTAGACATGCTGACCACTCTTCCTTTCCCGTAAACTTCCTTCTGCTGAATCTGCTCCAACTCATAAGACTTTAACACACCATAGAGCCTTTCTAAAGAAATCTCACTCAGATCTCTTGCTTCTCTTATGGCAGTGATTCTATGTTCGAGATGAGTTGGCAGTGTTAAAAGGAACTTTTTGTTGACCTCCCTGATGGAATAGTATTTACCATTAATGTTCAGGTTGTTGATCAATGCATTGTACCTCTCAAACACTTCAGTGATTCCTTCTCCTGGATTGGATTTAAAGTATTCATACTTAGAGGTTAGGATTTCTAACTTGTTCTCCCTAACTTCCTCTGTGCCTTCATTAATAACCTCAATAGTTTCCCATATATGTTTGGAATCTTTACAGTTCATCACATTTCATCAAGGGATCAAGGGAATCTACTAAAATTAATTGAAGGCTAGCATCTAGAGAGGCTTCTTCTTTTTCAGCAGGAGAAAAATCCTCAGGATCTTTCACATAAGTTCTTGCTTTGGTAATCACCACATCATTTTCTATTACCTCTGGTTCAATAACCATCGGAATTTTAGGACCCTTCTTTAACACTTCCAGATATTTGGAATTTGCAACTTGTAAAAACAATAGCATCTTCTTCTTCCACATAACATAATTTTCTTTATCGAATAGTGGAATTTTAACGGTTCCAACTTTTTGTGTAGTCATTATGAATTTTTGAGTGAATAAAAAATTCAAGGAGTGAAAGAAACACAAAAGTCTAGGATCTTGATTTGTACGTTAATCAGAAGGCTCTGATACCAATTGTTAGGTCTCAATATATTTGTAGAAGGGGGGTTGAATACAAACAATACCGTTTAATCGAATAAAATGCGGAATAAAAAAGGTGAAACAAAATTCAAGTTAAATAAAATTATTATTAAACTTGAAAGGTTTTACAACAACGGTATCGTTTACAAGGGATTAATCTCAAATCAATTATTACAAATCTAGAATAAATTCGACATGAACTTTTTCTATTTTTGCAATAAAAAGATCAAATGCTAAAAGCGATTTGAGATTAAGTTCTAGGGATTTCGATCCGCTAGATAGTTACACAAGAACAAGAAAAGTATTTCTAGTGGATTGGATTTAACAATAAATACTAGAAATAAATGATCTGTGAATTTGCAATAATTTCTCTGCAGGTTTCTTTTGTTCTGTGTTCTGGTGAAAGATATTCAATGCTATGCTCTGATGATGAATTATGTTGCTTCTGCTTCTTTTTATCAAACAGCCGAATAGAATGAACTGCAATGACAATCCAATTAGCTCAGCAAGACTATCCATTTGAACTAGAAAGACTTTCGGTAGGACTATCAAATTTCCAGTAGAACTTTCGGCAAGACCATTGTTTGTACTAGCATGACTTTCGGTAGGACTATCAATTGTCATACCGATTGTCATATTAGTACAATCAGATTGTCTTGTTGAATTTAAATAGATTTTAATCCAATTTAAATTCTGAAAATCCTTAATATTAATTCTGAATTAATTAATCAATTAATTCAATTAATCAATAAATTAATCTTTGCAGATATAATTTATTTTCTTAATTAAATTATATGACTTAATTAATTAATAGAGAATTAATACTAATCTTGAGCAGCAACCATTCTTCTGAATATCTTCTGAAAATCACTGAAAATTATGAATCAATTCCACCACTTCAATGTTGACACTCGATGTACTGTCTGGTTCATGAGTGACTAACTTCCGTGACGTTTCTTCATGCCTTGACCTTGATACTCTTGATTTTCTTCAGACTAAATCCTTGTAATTAATTGATACCCTGACGAGATCTCTGTCACTTGATTAAATCCACAATCTTGATTTATATCACTGAGGCTTGATCAATTGCTTGAGCTTCTTCCAATGAATTAAGTCATCAAGTCTGTAGAAGAACAATGTTACTTAATCCTTTGACATATGTTACTCTGTGAGATCTCTCTGACGATAGATCCACTATTTACTTATTACATTCTTATTTGAGTTGAGTTAAATCCTCGAATAAACAAATAGGCTATGACATATGCCTTTCAGCTTCAGCCCAAAAATATGTTGGTAACTTTGATTCTTCAAGCATTGTCCTTGCAGCTTCAATAAGAGAACTGTTTTTCCGTTCTACCACTCCATTTTATTGTGGGGATCTTGCTACAGAAAACTCATGCATTATTCCATTCTCTTCATAAAATGATCTTATCATAGAATTCTTGAACTCAGTTCCATTGTCACTCCTGATTCTTCTTACTTTGAAATCAGGATGATTGTTGACTTGCCTTATGTGATTGATGATGATTTTACGAGCCTCATCTTTAGACTTTAGGAAATATGTCCAAGAGAACTTTGAGAAATCATCTATAATTACTAGGAAAAATATTTTTCTTGAGATGGACAACACATTGACTGGTCCAAACAAATCCATGTGAAGCAATTGTAAAGGTTCTTTAATTATTGAATCAAGCTTCTTTCTAAATGATGCTTTAATCTGCTTTTCCTTTTGGCAGGCATCACACAGTCCATCCTTAAAAAACTCCACTTGAGGAATACCTCTAACCAGTTCTTTCTTGACAAGCTCATTCATGGTCTTGAAGTTTAGATGGGACAGCTTCTTGTGCCATAGCCAACTTTCATCTTGACTTGCTTTGCTGAGAAGACAAGTAACATATTCTGTATTTGATTAGTTGAAGTCATCTAGATACACATTTCCTCTTCTCACACCAGTGAGAACCACTTTATTGCTCCTTTTGTTTGTCACAACACAGGCTTCTGAGTTGAAGGTTACTGAATTGCCCTTGTCACAAAGCTGGCTGATACTCAACAAATTGTGCTTGAGATCATCCACTAGGGCAACCTCATCAACGATGACATTGTCTTTTGAAATCAAGCCATATCCCACAGTATAACCCTTGCTGTCATCTCCAAAGGTAATACTTGGGCCAGCTCTCTCCTTGAACTCTGTGAGTAGGGTAGAATCTCCAGTCATGTGCCTTGAACAGCCACTATCCAGGTACCAAAGATTCATTCTGTTTCCCTGCACATATCAAAACCAAATCAAGTTGATTTTGGTACCCAATTTTCCTTGGGTCCTGCCTTGTTAGCTTTCTTCTTTGGTTTCTTAGGTTTGATCTCATTTGACTTGGGAATTTCTGATTCATCCTTAGTCATTTGAGTTGGACCTTTGAAACCAGTCATTAAAACAGAATTATCATGAACACTTTGATTAACAGGGAAATGCATGCTATTTGCAAATATGTTATTCCAGTAAGGCATGCTAAATGGCATTTGAGGCATACTAAATATAGCGTAATAAGGATAAGATGTAAATGACATATTAGAAAATTATGCATTCATATTCTGAGCAGACATAGCATTCATAGGCATAGAAGGCATGGCAGTCATGTTGGGAAAAGAAGAGGGTACAGACATAGGAGTAGGCATGGTAATTTTGCAATTAACAGACAAGTGATTAACACTACCACACTTAACACAGATTTTTCTTGGAGAATATTTATCAGGTGTGTAGTTGTTATATTTGTTAATCCCTACTTTCCCATTTCTATTATTTTTCCTTTTAGCTTCTATTTTAATCTTAATATTCTCCAATTTGTCATTCAATTGCTTGATAGACATATGACCAACATTAACTTTCTTCTCCTTCTTTACTTGACTTGATTCTCTAGGAACAAAGTTTTTGGAAACTGATCCATATTTCTCATTCAGCTTTCAAGTTTGGCTTTGCTCACAGTTTTGCTTACAACCGACGGGTGAGGATTTGTGTCACTCGATGGATAATCCTTTTGATTATCTGACGGATGACTCTCATCATCCGTCAAGTCCACATCTTTTAGCAATCCTTCAACTAAATTGGATTCCATCTTCTCCTTACTCTTTTTCCAGGCTGCATCACAAAAGTACTCAATACCTTGAACTTTAGTGATTTGAGCATGAACATCTCTGGATGATTTCCATGCCTTAATCACCTCTTGTTCTCGTTCAAGTTGCAATCTTACATTCTATTCTCAATTTCTCAAATTCAATAAACTGAGACTCTAGTACATTATTCCTCTCACTTAAAAACAAATTGTTTTCTTTAAGTTTAGCATTTTCTTTAGTGAGTGACTTTAGTGTAACACGCAAGTGATATAATTATGTAGACATGTCATTAATTGCATCATTACACTCAGCTTTAGATAAATATGCTAGGTTAGTGGTGATTACCTGATTACTTGAAGAACTAGTTTCTGTTTCATCAGACTTGACCATTAGGGCTAGATTGACATAGCTGACCTTCTCATCTTCATCCAAACCATCAGCTACCCAGTCATTTTCCTGTGTAATAAAAGCCCTTTCCTTTTGCTTGAGCAACTCAAAATACTTCTATTTATAATCGACAGGTTCAAACTTCTTTTTACTGGAATCTGACTTTCTACACTCACTGGCAAAGTGCCCTGCCAAGCCACATTTGAAACATTTAAATTTAGATTTATCCACCATGTTTCTATTTGGCTTGGCTGCTCCAAAGTTCTTTTTGAACTTGAGCTTGGAAAATCTTTTGGAAAGAAAAGCAAAATGCTCATCAATATCATCCATGTCATCTTGGCTCAAATTGTCTTCATTTTCAGCTATCAGCCCTTTAGCCTTGTTTTCACAGGCCTTTGAAGTAGACTCAACAACTTCTACTGTAACGCCCTCCAGACCCGGGGTAAAAGTCGGGGGGTTACTAGCTAATCACCAAACTTGTACAATCTGATTAACAAATAATAAAGAAATGAATCTAAACCCCTTTAACACTAGCCATGATCTTTTTAGGTTGAAGTATGAAAACAAGAACCACTAACTACTGTTATTACAAACCAAATTCAAAATCTCACAAACTCTCTTTATTACAAACCATTGTCTAATCAGTTTTAATCTAAGTTCATCTTTTATTCAAACACACACACTAACTATCTATACACCACATGTTCGTGCAACTCAAAGCTTTCTTCCTGGATTGGGATCAACACCTTGGGTATGAGAGGATCCCGAGGCTTGACTCGCTTCTTTACCACTCGAGTCCTGATGGGTTTCATATTCCTTCTTAACTGAAAATAATAAGGTGAATAACAACAAATAGGGTGAGCCAAAAATTGCTCAACAAGTCCGCAAAATATAAACAGTGTTAAAGCAATTTAAATGAAACCGTAATCCGGGCATATCTGCAAAGATATAACCCCGCGAGAATAGAATGAAGGCCATTATTGGCGAATACAAATGAACTAAACTGGACACAAGTTTGCATCTATACCCTGCTGATCAGCCAGGATACAGTGCAGATCTATATATCACTATATAGATCCCGTCGGGCACCCAGGCACTACGGCCCATCTCAAGGATCCGGTTATATCCCGGTCTTTAGGATTAAGTAAACTTAATCCCCAAAGTATCATTATCCAGTCCCTGGAATAGCAACCGGAACAATCGGTATGCTTTGACATATTCTAATCACCAGAATATATCAATAATTGTGAGTAACAATTGGAATATGAACAATAAAGTCAAATAAAAAGGATAAGCAAGAATCGAAATGAAATATGAACAAGAGAATCAAAAGAGTGCAAGCGTGATAAGAATCTGAAGAAATATCACTATTCTGAAAATAGAATAGGGGAGAAACTTGCCTTCTGCGCGACTCACTACAATTAAATCACCTTTGTCTATCACCTACTCAATCTACCTTGCCGGCTTAGCTTCTGTTAGCAAAAATAGACTGGTTAAGTCATTTCGTACTTCAATTGCATCTTAAATCGACTTCACATCATTCCTATTATCTACCCATGCACTTACGACTGACTTGAATATTACCTATTAGCAAGTAAGACTCGATTAACCACATAATACATATAAGCAAATAAGCACATAATCATTTTTATAGTTAAAATAATTTTTAGAATCAAAATCGACTCGCTGATCGCTCCACTGATCACCATCTAACTCGTTTCCCATTTTTCCGGAATTTTTCGGACTCTTCTCGGCACGCACTTCGACTGATAATCAAACAAATAACAAAGTCAACTAATTTCTAGAAGAAATTAGGTCTTAATATTATTTTTAATGAAACGAATTCATTTTCCTGAGTCAAAGGGCTTTCGTTTCACCCAAATCGGACTAACGGTCTAATTAATATCAATTAAACACTTATAATTCAATTTATTATTCAATATAAATAATTATTACTAATTTTTAAACCCAAAAATAATTTTTAAATAATTATTTAAGAAAAATCAAAGTCAAAAATGATTTTTCTATAATTTTTGGAATTAAAATAAATATGTTATGATTTATTGAAAATTATTTGATTAATTATCGAAGTAATTAATCATTTTTAAATAATTAATAAATAATAAATAATTAATAAATAATTATTTAATAATTTAAAAGAATTAATTCCTAATTATTAGGATTGATTACAATTTATTACAAATATTTACAATTTATTATTACTTACTCGATTAGATCGATTATTTACAAATAAATAATCGATATAATCAGCTGTTACATTATTTATGGAATAAATAAGTTATTATTCGAATCATATTCCAACTCAACGATCAAGTACTCGTATTACTATGAGTTATCCACCTTTCTCGAATAATTATTGAAATATTACGGTTATTATTACAACTTCTACGAATTAATCGATTATCTGTATTTAATTATTCGTTACGAATAATTATTCTGATATTCTTCGATTAATTAACTATCGCTCGAATAACAATCTATTTATCGTTCAATTACTCGTATGAATACGAGTTACTCGTATTATTTAACTAATTATAGAATCTTTAATCATAATATTCGATTAATTTAATCATTAATTATTAAGTAATTACTTAATTACTAAATAATAAATAAATAGATAAATAATTAGATAAGTAATTAAATAATTAATTAAATAACTAAATTCAAATTTATAAATTAATAAAATAATTTAGGAATTATTAATAAAAGTTTTCAGAATTTAAAACTGATTTTTATTAGAATTTTAGAATTTATTTAAACTGATTTTTATTTTAATAAAATACAAATAATTAATTAGAAATTCAGAAACATAAATCATAAAATGAGTTTAGGAATCAAAGGATCAAACGCGGGTTGTTTTTCGGGTTAACAACCGGGTCATGGGTGGCTAACCGGGTCGGGAAGAACACGACTGGTTTCTGGAAAATCTCCAGTTTCCGGCGGTTCTTCGCCGGACTCCGGAGAGCTTAAATCACGAACCAACGTGATGCTTCTGTTTCGTTTTGGATGCGAATCCATCCCAAATCCTTCCTGTAGTTCAGCCTTGCCCTCGATCGTCCTCGGCGACCTTCAACCCAAGTCCGGCGAGCTTAATTACGGCCAATTCATGCACCGTTATGATCGAATTTTTCAGGGAATCGATTGCAAATAACGTCCTAAACACGAATTAATCACTAACAACACTTCATAACCCCTAGAACACATTCTCCGATCTAAAGCATAAATTTTCCGGCCAAATCTCGAAATATCGATTTCGTATACGAAAAATTAAAAAATAATATCTTAAAATCTCGCTCTCGAGTTCCAAAATCAATTCCAATAATCAACAACAATCAAAAACATCTACAAATTAACAAAAACGAAGTTAAACTATCAAGAAAACCAAGAACTCGAACAACTACTTCTGGGGGTTATATGAATCAATTAAATACTCAAAATCATTCCTAAACTCAAGACAAAGCTATACAAATCATCAAAACAATTAAACGATTCTTGAATCAAAAACGCCTAAATAAAACATAAACCCTAAAAATACGAATTGAAAATCGAAGATATAAAACATGGAATTGATAGTAAAATCTGATAGTAGAGCTCAAGAGCTTTCGATTGACTACTTACATGTCTGATTTGGAGGTCGGAATCACGATCAAATCGCTGGTTGAACTCAAGAACACCAAACCCTAATTTCTGGAAATTTGGGAAAATTGCAGAATTTTCTGATTTTTAATTAATTAATTAATAATAATTAGGGTATTTATAGCTGAAAAATTAATACTCCTAAATAAAATTAAGGGGCTAATTATACATCTAATTAAATATTTGGCCCTAATTTTTATAATTTTTGAGTATTAAATTTAATTTATAATTATTTTATATATACAATATATATGCCAAAATTTCCCAAAAAATGTGAATAATACAAAAATACAAAGAAATGGTATAAATAAAAGTCCTACAATTTTATAAAAATAAAAATGTGATTTTTGTGGGGTTTTTAACACCCAAAGGGGCCCGAAAAAGTCATTTTTCGCAAAACAAGAAAATTGATAAAATGTCTAGATGTTCAGAATAATGCGATGGTAAAAGCCATTTGATGAAAAATAAGGCCCATTATTTTATTTGAAATACTGGTTTAAAAATCATGGTTTGGGTCGTAAAACGTTTGAAATGAAACTTATGAATGCCAAATAAAATATCTTAAAAATACCGGAATGACACAGAATACACGTAACACGTAGCAATTAGGGTTTGACAGATAATTACACATAATAACACATTAATACACATAATTTATTATAAATATAATATAATACAGACGCAAATTTCCCAGACGTTACATCTACCTTCATCTCTTTCTCTTTCTCTAACTCAGCAACCAGTGCAATGGACCCTCCTTTCTTCCTTCCTTTCTCCATCCTCTCATCTTGCTCTATTTCAAGCTCATAAGTTTTCAGGATACCATACAGTCTTTCCAAAGTAAACTCCTTGTAATCTTGAGAGTTTCTCAATGAGACTGTCATTGGTTTCCATTCCTTTGGAAGAGATCTAAAGAACTTGAGATTGGAGTCTTTTGTCTGATAGACTCTTCCATGAAACTTCAGAGCATTTAGTAGTTTTTGAAATCTACTAAAAATGTCAGTGAGAGACTCACTATCTTCACAATAAAAGTGCTCATATTGCTGAATTAGCAGCTGCATCTTATTTTCCCTTACTTACTCATTACCATCACAGATAATCTGAATTGTGTCCCAAACCTCCTTGGCTGTTTTGCAGTTAATGATATTGTCAAACATATCACCATCAACTATATTGAACAATATATTCATGGCCTTCTTGTCTTTCCTGACTTGCTCAATATTAGGATCTGACCATTCATGCTTAGGCTTGGGAACAAATGGTTCATTTCCTGTTGCAGCTCTCATTGGTACATGAGGACCTCTCTCTATGCAATCCACATAGGCCTCATCTTGAGAAAGAAGATGTAGGTGCATTTTCACCTTCCAGTGGTGATAATTGTCTTTGTCCAGAAATGGAATCTTAACTCCAACATCCTTCTTGTTCATCTTGCTGTTTGTTGTGATCTTTAAACTCTTTATACTTCAAGAGCTTGCTCTGATACCAATTGTTATTCCCTAACAATACAACAAGAATTACAGAAGGGTGGTTGAAGGTAATTTTGGCTTGTTTTTGAGATTTTTAAAACTGTTCTAACTCAATAACATATAAGTGTTTGATTTGCAGAGTGCGGAATGCAAGAATCATATAAATCAAAACATAAGTAATAAAAACAAAAGTCTTTAAAACTTTTTGGTGGATTTGAATGTATCCACCAGATATATATATATATATATATGTATATATCGAGAGAACCCTGCGAAGCTTGAATAGCTCACAGCTGCTTTTACAAGTGAACAAACAAACTACAGAGAAATTCTTAACAGTTACAGCTTTTTCTATTTCTCTTCTAAAATATGTTTGCTTAGTTATTTGTTCTACTAGCTATACTTGGTTTATATATCACCAAGTTTACATGGTAATAAGACAAGATAATAAAACAAAACCTATCAAGTCTAACTCCATGCTGCTTCACTACTCTATTCCAGCATCTTTGAATATCTTCATAATAGCATGGAAATGGTAATGCTTCTTTGTTCTCAAAACCCTGCTAAACAGGTTGCCACATTCCTTTTGCAAATACCCAACGCATGTGACTGTGTTGTCACTATTTGAATTGATCATCTGTCGGGTACATTCTTGACATCCGTTGGGTAGCTTTGTTGCTCATCCGTCGGGTAGCTTTGTTGATCATCCGTCGGGTAGCTATTTGACACTTGACTCCATTTCACTTATGCAGAATTACAAGACATCTTATATTTACAATTAATCAACCTATTCTGCATATCTACTAGTAGTCAACATGACTCATATGCTACTACAGAATCTATACAAAGTTATTTGCAGATATGTGCTGCTATACTTATTATTACATAAGCTACTCACTCGATGGATATCAAATCATCATCCTTCCGGACTATATTGAATCATCCGTCGGGACTGTATTTGATCATCCGTCAAGTGCTACAAAATTCACTAAGTTAAATCTACTAATGTGTTTTGTTTAGCTTATCATCAAGTACACAACATATTCCTAACAAGAAGCTAGGTCAAACTAAAGAAGAATACTGATTTCACAGTACGAGGGTTTTATGGAAAAGCCAAAGGAAAGTATTACTGATGTGTTTGAAAGGTTTAACAAGCTGATAAATGATTTGCAGCTTCATGACAAATATTATGAAGCTGAAGAAGTGAACCTGAAGTTCTTGCTTACTCTCCCTGATCATTTGGAACGTTAAATCTCAGCAATCAGGGAAGGAAGAGACTTAAGTAGGATAACACTGGAAGTTTTATATGGAAATCTCAAAACATATGAACTTGAAATAATTCAGAGAAAATCATTGAGATCTGACCAAGGACATGTTGTAGATGGTTCAAGTGCTTTAATTGTCAATGAAAGCCAAACATCGACTGATGAGTCAAGATCTCAAATACCAGTTGCCTTAACCAGTGAGCAAAGAACAAATGATTCACATGAACAAGTCATTCTGGAATTAAAAAAAGATGAGTTCTACACTCTTGAAGAACTGGATGAGCTAGATCAGTCAATGGCCTATTTGGCTAGAAAATTCTCTAATATTAGAGTAAAGAATCCAAGATACTTTAGGAGTAAAGGACAAACTTTCAATAAAGACAGCACCTGGAAAGAAAAAGGGAAGTACAATTTTGATAGCAAGAATGGCTACAAAACTGGATCTGTTGACAGATCTAATATAAGATGCTTCAATTGTGATGAACAAGGCCACTTTGCTACAGAATGCAGGAAACCCAAGAAAGTAAAGAAAGACAAGGCTTATCTTGAACTTGAAGCAAAGTATGAAGCTCTTCTAAGGAAACAACAAAGTAAAGCTTATATTACAGAGGGTAAAAGTTGGGATGACTCTGAGAATGATGAAGATGAAGAATTTGGTAATTATGCACTCATGCCCCTGAAGAAAGGAGAATCATCCTCATCTAAATCACAGACACCAACTCTTACCACTATTGATTTAAATATGAATCAATATAAGGAAACTGTTGAAAAGATGAGCACAAAAATATTTCACATTCACACAAGCATAGTTGCTGCTACTGAAGAAGTTAGCAGATTAACAAAGATAAATGAGAAGCTTGAAAGTGAGAAGCAAGAAACTGAATTGTTGTTGGTGGAGCTTGAAGCTTTAAAACAAGAAAATGCTTATCTTAAGAACAAGCTCAAGTGTGCAAATGAAACTGAAGCAGTGCTAAGGGAGAAGCTGGAAAAGAATGAAGTGAAGATGAAATCTTTTAGAAATGCATCTGAACTGGTCGGACAGTATTATGAGAAGAATAAGCCATGTGCAAATATTTCTATTGGGCTTGACTATGATGCCATGAATGACAAAAAGAAGACTGTAGGTGACAAAGGGAAAGCAAAGTAAACTGAGAATGCTCCAACCTTTTTGAAAGAGGTTAATGCACCTATATTCAAAGCATGTGAATTTAACTTCAGTGAAGAAGAATTGATTATCAAGCAAGAAATTGCTGATGAAGATAAAGGGAAGAAAACTAAAGAATCAGTTCAATCTTCCAATACTGAAGAAAAGCTCATGAACAAATAAAGTCCCACGACTCCTGTTAGAGAAACCAAAACTGAAGATGCAAGAAAGAAAAGAAAAAATAAAAATGGGAAAATAGGGATAAACAAAAGCAATAATTTTGCTTATGTTGCAAATGCTCTTAGAAAGAAGTGTGAAAAATGTGGCTATGCAAATCATCTAACTTACCTTTGTAAAAAGGTTGTTAGCAAGCCAACTGAAGGAACTTGTAAATACAATGAAGCATATTCAAATGATCCCTATTCATTCTGTGACAACTTTGGCTGCATTCCTTGCAACTTGAAAGTAATGAAGAGTTGCCACAAACTGAGAGTAGACCTTAAAGAAACAAGAAATGAGTCCACATCAGAAGGAAAATATGCACAACAGTCACTGAATTCTATTTGTTCTAAAACAACTCATTCTGCTTCTGCTGAACAAGTTACTAAGAAGAAACTACCCCACACTGCTTGGGTTTCCAAACACACTTAAGACTCATTGTGTGCAGGGCATAGTGTAGAGAGTCATCTGGATAATAGACAGTGGATATTCCAGGCATATGACAGGTGATAAGGCCCTGCTATCACAGTTTAGGGAGAAAGCTGGCCCTTTGGTGACTTTTGGAGACAACAGTAAATGATTCACAATGGGATATTGCAAGAATGTTTCTGAAAATGTTGTCTTTGATGATGTAGCACTAGTAGCTGGTCTTGAAGTTAATCTTCTCAGAGTTAGCAAATTTTCAAACAAAGGCCTTAAGTCTTACTCAACAAAGAAGAATGCACTGTTATCAGCAAGAAAACTGGTGAAGTTGCTCTGAAAGGAGCAAGGAAATAAAGCTTGTTTGTTGCAGATTTTGACTCAACAAATAAGGATTGTGTTTGTTGCTTCTACACCAAGTCATGAGAAGAAGTAAACAAGCTATGACATAAAAATCTGTCTCACTTGAATTTCAAGGAAATTAATACCTTGTCAAAAAGGAGTTAGTAAGAGACATGCCTAAGCTGGAGTTTGCTCAAGTTGAAGTTTGTGTAGTCTGTCAGAAAAGAAAAATGAAGAAACTACTCAACAAGAAAATCATGAAAATGGAAGCTCATCTCATACACCTGAATTTAATTGCACAAACTCAGGGGGAGAAAGAAGATTTTCAAATACTTGAAGAAAACTCCAAACTTGGGATTATGGTATCCCAAGGGAACTGGTTTTGAAGCTGTTGGTTACACAGATGCAGATTTTGCTGGATGCAGGGTTGACAGAACGAGTACTAGCGAAAGCTGTCAATTTCCTGGACAAAGAATTGTATCCTGGTATAGCAAGAAACAACAATTTGTATCAACTTCTACAGCTGAAGCCGAATATTGTACCAACTAGAAAAATAATTAGCTGATATATTTACTAAACCTTTGGAGGAAGCAACTTTCACTAGACTTGTAGGTGAAATTGGAATGCTTAACTCTTTATCCTAAGGCAAGAACTCAGCTAATATTTTACAGCAGATTAATCTCAAGTAAATCAAAATTAATTTGATTAAATTGGAAATTAACTGAAATATGAATTATAAATATTTCAGAAATCTTTGCATATTTGTTTTTCAAATTCAAATTCAACTTGGAATTTTTCAAATTCTAAGCAAACTGCTCATTTGTTAATTTACATTCTTAATATGTAAAATTAACACAAGGCAGAATACAAAAACCAAAAGTATATAGAGAACTGAGTTCTCGATAAGTAAAAAAAAATATTAACTTCTCGACAAGTCATTTTAGGACATCTAGAGTGAGTCCTCGATAAGTCAATTACTGACTTCTCGAGTGACTTCTCGATAGGCTTAATATGACTTATCGATAAGGCTTTGTAGAGTTTTCTAGTAGTATTAATTCACAGAGTTCTCTACAAGTGTAATTTTTGACTTATCAATAACTCAGAACTGAAATAATTTAATTTAATAAATTATTTTGGTAAAATACTTTTGGAAAATTCATTCTAATTTAATTTTGAATTTATTCAAATAAAAGTAGGAATTAATTCAGTCCACTTTTTGGACAAACTGGGTATTTATTTGACATCTCGATAAGTCAATTTTGAGTTCTCTAAAAGAGTAATTTAAAATGACTTCTCGATAGACAAACTCCAAACGTCTATTTTTGAGTTCTCGACAAGTCATTTACTTTTACTATAAATACCCAGACTTCTCGATACACACACATACTTACAACTTCGAGATCTAAATTGACCTAGCCTTTCAAGCAAAAACCCATTTCTCTCTCGTTTCTACTCCATTCTCAAAAAATTCATCTTACCCATTCTCTCTTACTATACTATGATGGCACAAAACACTATTAGAGCAACTATCCCAGCGAAAGGAACAAATTACTTGGCTTTTACTGATGCTAACCAAGCCCTTGACTGTTTCAAGGGGTTTGTGAAATTTCTGTCTGAATCTTACATTGCAAGAGCCTTGACTGCTAATCCAGTGTTGTGCCTGTATGTGTTGCATGCTTTTTGGACTACAGCTGTGACGACCTCAATCTCGGGGTTAGGAAATGAGGACTCACACACCTCTAATCTACTAATTAAATATGCATAAACCCCGATTAACTACTAACAGGATCAACAGGATAAAGTATGAGACAAGATTACAACTACCAATCACTATATATAACTTACAAACCCAAAATATTATTAAATAATCAATATCGATTCCGGCTGGGAACCGACAGATAATCCATTGTATCTTTAAACACCACTTTCTAGGCGCGAGCTCACTCATAACCTGTACTACCTGCTCTGGCAACTGGAAGCCCTCAACACGGTAGGGACCACCAGGTAGGCTCTTACGAGCTGTGCGCCTAAGCCTGGCCATCTTCTTGCTTAACTGCCATGGTTAGATTAAGACAAAACAAGTGAGTAGAAAACTCAGCAAGTAACTATATAGCAGTTCTACAATATCAATTCTCAATATACTTTGAACAAACTAGGGCATTCTATTTTAGCTAATCTAGGTGGCAGATTTCCATATATTTATTTTTTTGTTTTCTTTGAGATAAGGAAAGGGTATCCGAAGAATAGTTGGGCTTTCAAGGAAACAAAGCTCGAAACAGGACAAAAGCCGACATTCATCACAATTTATTATAGGATCAAAATAGATCTTTCGATAGAGGAAAGCAACAGTATGCAAGATATAGAATCATTCATATGATCAACAATTTCAGGGATAGGGTTCTGAGCTTTAAACTCCATAATAACATAATCAACTCTTTTCAAAACAGTATAAACCATTTTCATTTCCAAAAATCAATTTACTGAATAAAAGTTTCAGTTCCCTTTCTTAAATAATCATTTAGAACCCTTGATTGGATCACTTATCTTTCCATTTCATTATATACAGGTGATCAGCCCGTATCGACCTCCATTCCGGTCTTTAAGGTACCATTCGGCATAATTTCAGCCTTAAATTGGACTAGTCCCACTAGCCTCTTACCATGACTGGACTAGTCCCACTAGCCTCTTACATCTCAATCCAATCCATCAGGAATTCATTTGGAAAACCTTGAGTTGGAAAACAATAGGTTTTCTAAAATTCATTTTATCATTAGCAAGCCTTTGAAATCATTCGGACTCTTTCAAGTCGAAACTCATTCTTAATTCAGATTTTAAAGAAACAAAGTTCAGGGAGTGAATCAAAGATACGCAAAGAACAATTCTCAAGAATTCTGTATCAAGGATAACAAGGCACTAAATTTGAAGGATCAGAAATAACTTAGGGATCATTAGGGCGATCAAGAGAAATAGGGTATCATTAACAGAGTTATCCAAGATAATTTAAAGGTTCAATATGATTCATGGCATTATAGGAATCTTAAACAGAAAGGCAGATTATCAACGGGTGAAATCAATAGGATTATCAATAACAGGTTATCAAGAACAAAGGGTACTTCAAATCAATATCAGGGTTTCATAAAGCAAGGGTTTTATACTTTAACAGTTCCATACTCTACATGGTATGAACAATATTTCCTTTATAATCATTTACACAAGTAATCAGAGTTACTTGCCTGAAATTGCTTTCCTGAGGGTTGAACTACTGCCACCTAGTATACTTTTCCCTTTCCTAGCCCGAATGCCCTCACGTTCTGAATCTACAATAAAAACCAAAAAATCTTAATTAGATTCCCAACTCTCGTTCCCGGAACGATCTCTCTATACGATAACTCGATTATATCTTTGACTCGAGTATACGAATATAGCTTATACGAATAAGCACACAGCACAATCCTTTCTCGAAGTTTGTATATCCTTATATACCTAGCAATCAAAGCGTACTCGCTTGACCTTGGCTATTTCTCAAATCAAACTAACACGACTCTTTTACGAGTACTAGACCCATTTACAACCAAACATTTACGTGCATACTATCACTTATATCAATCGACTTAATTCCCTTTTCTTTTATTCCTTAATTCGAACCAAAACAACAATCCAATCAAGCAAAATCAAAGATTTTCACATATAACACTCAATCATTCTTTCAATTACCAAAATCAAGTTTTGACCTTTATTTCTTATGGCCTATTCGGCCTTAACACTTATCACAATCAAGAATCAAACATGCAAAAATAGATTTTGACATGCAAGGTTATATACCACATTTCTTTCTTGTTTTAATCCCCTATTAAATCATTCCATTCATTAAGTCACCAAACCATGCACTACTTAGTGATTTCAACTTAATCAATCCATCAAATCAACATGCATACACTTAATCACCAAGTTATCCCCTTTTTATCTTGTTTTCATTCGGCAAGAACATAATTTTCAACTCAAAGACTAATTACTAGCATGCACTCATTGATCTCCTTTAAAACTATCATGCAATTGCTTTTAAATCATACAACTTAGTGTTTACCAAGATTATCTCACCAAATTCAATTTCCTTTCTTATTAACTCAAAAATTCGAACCTAAACTTAGCATGCAACAATAATTCATTCCTTATTAATCTAATCACCATCCATCATTACTTTAATCAAGTCTACTCACAACAAACCACTTTAAAGATTCAACCCATTCGGGTTTATCAAGAAAACACACATACAAAGATCAATCTTGACATGCAAAGTCCTATACCACATTTTCAACTTGTTTTAAGCCTTAACTTAGTCATTTAACTCATTTTCATCAAGATTTCCGAAGCACAAAGCCAAACATCACCTAATGACTCAACCTTAATCAAATTATTCAATGCATGCATTCACTTAATCACAAATCAATCTCTTTTAAACCCATTTTCCATTCGGCAAACATTCAAAATTCACAATCCAAGAACCAAACATTGACATGCATCACTAACTCCTCTTTTAAATCAATATGCAACTCTATTTCCTACTAATTAAGCTTAGTTCATACCAAGATAAAGTCACAAAATTCAATTTCCCTTTTTATTAGCATAAAGCCGAAGCAAAAACTCACATGCAAATCATCAATTTTGATTTTCTAAGCAACAATCACATGCACACATTCATTTTACAATCAAGGAAATCATTTTACCAATCACATACTCAATTTTCAACAAAAAAAACAAAACCCTTTTTCAAGCTTTCAAGAAACCATAACATGCAACATTAAAATCCAACAATCACATCATGGAAAACCCACCGGCTCTCCTTTGGATCATGGCCGGTGGTGGTCGAACTTGAGAGTGCCCATAACGGGTCTCCTCTTGAGTTTTAAACCATAAAATCACTTGAATTCTACTCTTATGATCATATATCAAGAAATTATATTTCCTTGAACATAACCATAGAGATGGAACCATAAACACTTATACAAACACTTACATGCAAGTGAAATCTAAGAAGTATACCGAAAATGGAAGCTATAGATGGTTATATCTTTGAATTTGGATGAGTATTTGTTATTGCATGCAAGAGAGAGAAAAGAGATGGGGAGAGAGCCGAGAGAGAGAGAGTGTCCGAGAGAGAGAGAAGAGAAAAAGAAGAGAGAAAAGAGTGAGTGTTCGGCAAGAAGAAGAAAATGAGGAAGGAAGGGAGTATTTATACTCCACCAAGATTAAGGGCAAAATAGTAATCTAATAACTCTCTTTTTAGTTTGCATTTTCTTTCTCTTTTTACTTAATTGCAACGAAATTCAAAATAAAAATATTTCTCTCTCGGAAAGTCAAGAATTATTGAAAATGACATTTTTAACGCGTAGGCCTCGAAATTAGCTTTTTATCCATTACTCATAATAAGAATTTGAGCGAGCGGTTGATTTTATATGAATTTCGCAAACTCGCTTTAATAAATACATTTTCCACATAAAATCGATTTAAAAAAAGCAAAGATCAACAATTAAATTCACTTATCATTTTTAAAAAGTCTCTAAGACCTCTACGAAGATAACAGAACAAATCCCATGTTTTTATCCATCTCAGATGATTTTATAAAAATGCACGAAGGCTAATTAAACCTTTACTTAAATCACATAATTCCTTTAAAATTAACAAAAATTGACACAGAACATATAATCATGCACACAGTCAAGCAATCACACGCATATAGTCACATAACGACTCAGGTCTGATCATAGAATATATCACTCTTAAATCTTTATCCTCTTTTACGCGTATCGGGTCACGTTCAGCCTGACGGCCCGACGCTCAGCGTTTCGATTACGCTTCTCATTATCATTATCGACTGCCACGTCACTTAGGACAAAACACTTTACTGACACATTCATTTCATTCAATCACACATAATTCCCCTTTTATATATTCTTTAACTCTTTAATGGAACGGATTCTGTTCTACCTTACGGCCCGACAACACAGCTTAACTTCTAAGCTGACTCTTTAAATTGGAACGTTTTTATCCACGCTCCTTAACTCTAGTATACAGATAAGACAAATAATCACCGCTTAATCACATAATCTCATCACATAACACATACTTTACTTTCTTAATTACGACGCAAAATTCTTGGTCGTTACAACAGTTGTGGTGAGGACTGTGATGCATGATGATGATGCATCCTTGGTAGTGACTTGCTCAGTTGGAGGTCAATAAATTGAGTTTACTTAGCAGAATGTGAACCTAGCTTTGGGACTGCATACTGCAAATCTGGTGGAGGTGCCAAATCCTGATGAGCTGATTGAGTTTCTGGACTTCATCAACTATGGTGGAAGAATCAACTTATCAAGCCTAAACAGAACTAATCGAAGGAAGGAGTGGTCATTCATTTTTGATTCAGTGATGAGAGCCTTTACATGCAGGAAGACAGGATATGACAACATTTTAAGCGTGGTGCAAAAGCTAGTGTATTCAATTGCACACAACAGACACTTGAATGTTGGTCTGCTGATCCTGGAAGAAGTTATAACCATGCTAACTATGCCCCTGTCAGCTAGAGGTAAGTAAATTTTCTTTCCTAGAATTATTATGTCTACTTTAAATAATAAAGTAGCTGACATACACCTACTGAATGGTATAGATAGTACTAAAATAGGCAATTGTAAGCAAGTGTCCAAAATAATATTTAGCTCACTTACTACAAAGAATAAGGTCAATTTAAGTCTGCAAATCACTCCATTTATGTTGGAGAGGTTTATGAATTACCCTTATCCTATGCCTGACATGAGATCTAATGCACAATCTAGCACAATTATGATTCCTGAACCTGCGGAAGTACAAATACAGGAATACCAACATGGATCTTCCCAAGCTGCAACCATTCTTTCACAACCTTTAGAAGATAGAAACCAACTACCTCATCTTCTCAAAAGGATGAGGTCAGTAAAAAGAAGAGAAAGGGGATAAACCTAACTGCAATAACTGAGAGTGGTGAGGAGATAGCTGAAAAAGAATCACCTCTGGTCAAAACATGTAAAAGAAGTAAATAACCTGAGCTGACCACTCTAGCCACCTCTGCATCCTCCCAACAGGATGCAGTTGTAAAAACAACCAGGAGTGAGTCTGCACAGCCTGCACAAGAAGCAATTCAAGTGTATGGTAGAAGAAACAAGGAAGGCACACACAGTGAGAGCACATCTCTTGAAGCTCCCTCATTCACTCAGGGGGAGCTGCCAACACTCACAACTGAGCAACAATCTCTTCTATCTAAAATTTTTTCTCTTCCAATTCCACTTGAATCCACTTCTCAAGTGCACCAAAAATCAAGTGACTTAGCTCAATAAGCTTTGCTCACCACCCAGACACTTCATTTAGATGGTGAGAGGCTACATGCTGGGGTAGAACTTGATGACACCATCACAAACATGGGGGATTCATCAGTCTTTACTGAAGAACCCATGGATACTTCTAATGTACCTTCATGTGCAAAATGGTCGTCAGTAACTGAAAAATTTGAGGGTAGTACTCCTGAGGGGGAGCTATCTAAATCCTCTCCAATTCAATTGGAGGTTCCTCAGGTAGGGACAACTTCCCTCACAACCCTAGCAGAAATTGCCTTTGCAGTTGAAACTAGGAGTATAATTGCCCATGATCCTGTCATAGGGAAGGAAAGGAAAGCATAGCACATTCAAGTGCCAGTCTGTTGCAAGACAAACAAGGGTTTGAGACTGGTGTACATGGCAGTAACCCAGTCAAATCCCCTCCAATTCAATTGGAGGTTCCCACTACAAGTGGAGGATAACACACTGTCAAAACCACAGAGAAATATGTGAGTCAAACTGTGACCCCAGTTGTAACGACCGAGAATTTTGCGTCGTAATTAAGAAAGTAAAGTATGTGTTATGTGATGAGATTATGTGATTAAGTGGTGATTATTTGTCTTATATGTATACTAGAGTTAAGGAGCGTGGATAAAAACGTTCCAATTTAAAGAGTCAGCTTAAAAGTCAAGCTGTGGTTTCGGGCCGTCAGGTAGAACGGAACCCGTCCTAGTATGAAAATTAAATAATATAAAATGTGAATTATATGTGAAGTAAATGAATGAAGTATTTCGTCTTAAGAGACGTGTTGATTGGCAAAGGTAATGAGAAGCGTATTCAAAACGCTGAGCGTCGGGCCGTCAGGCTGAACGTGACCCGGTACGCGTAAAAAGGGAATAAAGATTAAAGAGGGATAGATTCTATGATCAGACCTAAGTCGTTATGTGACTATATGTGTGTGATTGCTTGACTGTGTGCATGATTATATGTCCTGTGTTAATTTCTGTAAATTTTAAAGGAATTATGTGATTTACAAAAGGGTTTATTTAACCTTCGTGCATTTTTATAAAATCATCTGAGATGGATAAAACATGGGATTCGTTCTGTTATCTTCGTAGAGGTCTTAGAGACTTTTTAAAAATGATAATTGAATTTAATTGTGGGTCTTTGCATTTTTAAATTGATTTTATGTGGAAAAGGTATTTATTAAAGCGAGTTTGCGAAATTCATATAAAATCAACCGCTTGCTCAAATTCTTATTATGAGTAATGGATGAAAAGCTAATTTCGAGACCTACGTGTTAAAATTGTCATTTTCAATAATTCTCGACTTTCCGAGAGAGAAATATTTTTATTTTGAATTTTGTTACATTTGAGTAAAAAGAGAAACAAAATGCAAATTAAAAAGGGAGTTATTAGATTACCATTTTGCCCTTGTATTGGTGGAGTATAAATTACTCCTTCCTCCCCATTTTCTTCTTTCTTTTCCGTGCACTCACTCTTTTCTCTCCTCTTTTTCTTTCACTCTCTCTCTCTCACTCGAACAACTCTCTCTCGGCTCTCTCATCAATTTCTCTCGGTATACCTCCTTTTTCCTTGATCAAACTTATCAATCATCCCTATTTCTTCTTGATAAACACTTATGTGTAGGTAGAAGTATGTGCATGTGTGTATTGGTGCTTGCATGCCGAAGTGTGTGTGTGTTTTTGGGTTCGGTTTTGAGCCAAGAACCGAGGGCTTGCTTGATTAGTTCGTATCCTATGATTATTGTGCTGAAATCAGTTTGCATGTGGTGTTGATGCATTTTTTTTGAGAAATCGGGGGTTTCGTGGTTGGACACCCTCGAATGAGGGCACCACCGTGAAGCCACCGCCACCGGTGATGAACTCCGGTGAACCGGTGGTGAGCTATGATGTTAAAAACTGAGCTCTAGAACCTTAAGATCACTTATTTATGTTTGCATGTGGTGTTTTGATTAAAAGGCCGAATGGCCCTTACTATTTTAAGGAAATCAAGTTGATTATATTGAAATGCATAAGTCATTGATTTGATGTTGAAATATAGGTGGATTTGTGATTCAAGAATTAAGAATATCAAGTTGCATGATTGTTTTTGAAAAAGGCCGAATGGTTTTAATCTTTAAGGTTGTTTGATTTGAATTAACTTGTTTAAAATGATGAGGGATTGTTATTAGATTAAAAAGGAATGAAAATATTGTTGCATGCTAAGTTTAGGTTTGAATTTTTGTGTTAATAAGAAAGGAAATTGATTTTTGTTGGATAATCTTGGTAAACACTAAGTATAAATGGACTAAAAGTGATTGCATGTTAGTTTTAAAAAGGATCAAGATGTGCATGTCAATGATTTGTCCTTGGGATGTGAATTTGAGTTATTGCCGAATGAAATTGAGTTAAAATAGATTAATTTGATGAATGAATGGATGTATGTTGTAATTTAGATAAAAATCAATTGTGTTAAGGAACTTAGTTGGCTTACGTGATAAAGATAAAGTGTTTGATATTGTGCTAAGTTAACATTGAATTGCATGTGAGCATGTATGTATGTTTTGGTTCGAATGGTTGTTGATCAAGAAAATGGTGCTAGTTTAAATATGGAATCATGTTAGAACTAAAGTTGTATGGTGTAATTTTGAGAAATTTGATTGTGTATGTATAATTATGGTTCTGATTTCTATGATTAAAAGAAAGGAGAGTGGTTCTTTAAAGGTTGTTAATTGAGATACGTGTTTATGTGAATTAAAGTGAGTATTTGATTGATTTTATGGTGGGTATTTGCAATAAGGCCGAATAGGCCATAAGAAATAAAGGTCAAAACTTGATTTTGGTAATTAAAAGAATGATTGAGTGTTATAGGTGAAAATCTTTGATTTTGCTTGATGTTTTGATTCGAATTAAGGAATAAAAGAAAAGGGAATTAAGTCGATTAATAAAAGTGATAGTATGCACGTAAATGTTTGGTTGAAAATGTGTCTAGTACTCGTAAAAGAGTAGTGTTAGTGTGATTTGAGAAATAGCCTAGGTCAAGCGAGTACGCTTTGATTGCTAGGTATATAAGGATATAAAAACTACGAGAAAGAATTGTACTATGTGCTATGTGCTGTGTGCTTATTTGTATAAGTTATACTCGTCTAGTTCGAGTCAAGAATATAATCGAGTTATCGTATAGAGTGATCGTTCCGGGAACGAGAGTTGGAAATCTAATTAAGATTTCTGGTTTTATTGTAGATTCGGAGCGTGAGGGCATTCAGGCTAGGAAAGGGAAAAGTATATTAGGTGGCAGTAGTTCAACCCTCAGGAAAGCAATTTCAGGCAAGTAACTCTGATTACTTGTGTAAATGATTATAAAGGAAATGTTATTCATACCATGTAGAGTATTGAACTGTTAAAGTATGAAACCCTTGCTTTATGAAACCCTGATATTGATTTGAAGTACCCTTTGTTCTTGATAACCTGTTATTAATAATCCTATTGATTTCACCCGTTGATAATCTGCCTTTCTGTTCAAGTTTCCTATAATGCCATGATCATATTGAACCTTTAATTATCTTGGTTAACTCTGTTTAATGATACCCTGTTTCTCTTGATCGCCCTAATGATCCCTAAGTTATTTCTGATCCTTCAAATTTAGTACCTTATTAACCTTGATACAGAATTCTTGAGAATTGTTCCTTGCGTATCTTTGATTCACTCCCTGAACTTTGTTTCTTTAAAAATCTGAATTAAGAATGAGTTTCGACTTGAAAGAGTCCGAATGATTTCAAAGGCTTGGTAATGATAAAATGAATTTTAGAAAACCTATTGTTTTCCAACTCAAGGTTTTCCAAATGAATTCCTGATGGATTGGATTGAGACGTAAGAGGCTAGTGGGACTAGTCCAGTCATGGTAAGAGGCTAGTGGGACTAGTCCAATTTAAGGCTGAAATTATGCCGAATGGTACCTTAAAGACCGGAATGGAGGTCGATACGGGCTGATCACCCGTATATAATGAAATGGAAAGATAAGTGATCCAATCAAGGGTTCTAAATGATTATTTAAGAAAAGGAACTGAAACTTTTATTCAGTAAATTGATTTTTGGAAATGAAAATGGTTTATACTGTTTTGAAAAGAGTTGATTATGTTATTGTGGAGCTTAGAGCTCAGAACCCTGATTCCTGAAATTGTTGATCATATGAATGATTCTATATCTTGAAATACTGTTGCTTTCCTCTACCGAAAGATCTATTTTGATCCTATAATGATTTGTGTTGAATGTCGGCTTTCATCCTGTTTCGAGCCTTGTTTCTTGAAAGCCCAGTTATTCTTCAGATACCTTTCCTTATCTCAAAGAAAGCAAAAAAAAAAATGAATATACGGAAATCTGCCACCTAGTTTAGCTAAAATAGAATGCCCTAGTTTGTTCAAAGCATATTGAGAATTGTTATTGTAGAACTGCTATTTAGTTACTTGCTGAGTTTTATACTCATTGTTTTGTCTTAATCTAACCATGGCAGTTAAGCAAGAAGATGGCCAGGCTTAGGCGCACTGCTCGTAAGAGCGTACCTGGTGGTCCCTACCATGTTGAGGGCTTCCAGTTGCCAGAGCAGGTAGTACAGGTTATGAGTGAGCTCGCGCCTAGTAAAGAGGTGTTTAAAGATACAATGGGTTATCTGTCGGTTCCCAGCCGGAATCGATACTGATTATTTAATAATATTTTGGGTTTGTAAGTTATATTTGCTGATTGGTAGTTGTAATCTTGTCTCATACTTTATCCTGTTGATCCTGTTAGTAGTTAATCGGGGTTTATGCATATTTAATTAGTAGATTAGAGGTGTGTGAGTCCTCATTTCCTAACCCCGAGATTGAGGTCGTCACAAGTTGGTATCAGAGCTACAGGATCTAGTCCCTGAGACAAGTTAGGTTTTAAAAAAAAAGGGGTATTTTGGGAATATATCTATATCGCGAGAGAGTTCGACTCATGTGGAGTTAGACTATTAGGTATAGTCTAAGGAAAGTGTCTGATTGGTAAAGCAGAAACTAGAGTTAGGGTGTGAGTTAGCTGGAAGCTTTATTTGACCCTAACATTGTTTCTTGGTTGTTGTTTTATGTTTTCTCTCAGGATCCTAGTAGTGGTAGTGACTCAGACTCAGAGATTAGCTTGACTGGTACCCCTGTGGACCCTATTCCACCCTCTCCAGAGGAGCCTGTATATGTTAGTTCAGACCCAGAGGAGGACCCTTCTGAGAGTAGTGAGATCCCCATGCAGATTTCACCCTTGAGGCCTGATTCAGAGACCCCTGCCCCTGAGCCAGAGTCGGAGATGCCTAAGACTGTTCCTGTCAGTATTGGTGGCAAGTTAGCCCAGGACCGAGACTTTGTGTACTCCCGCATTCCTGAGTTGGGAGCTTTGGTAGATAGGTTGATTCGAGACTCTAGGCAGAGGACCTCAGTGGTGGTGGAGGAATGGAGAGCTAGGATTCAGTTGGTGGAGCAGGTTGCCAGGAGGAGATTGGATGAGGGGGCATCCACTAGTGATGCTAATGCTGAGGCCCGGAGGCTGTATAAGATCATTCGCTGGATGTTGGTTATGTTGAGAGAGATCCTAGATGATTAGACGGGACTGTTGGTTGAGCCCGTAGATTGTTGTTGTTGTTTTCAGCGCCGGTAGGCTTTGGGATACTTGGTCAGATGCCGGGATCCCTTTTTCATTTACCTTGTTGTATCTCAGACCAGTGTAGTAGTAGTAGTAGTAGTTGGAAGTTAGGGGTAGATAGGGAGATGTTTTCCAGTTTTTCCTCTGTTTAACCCTGCTATTTATTGTACCTTGTTTCAGAACCTTAAAATCCAGAATATTTCCTATGTAACCCTTGATTTAAATAAATCTATTATCTTGCTTTCCTTTGTGCACCTTGTTTATCTTATAAACTGTTCTCAATGCCATGTTTTAAATACAACCATGTTTTCGTACAACCATGTCTAAAGATCGTAAAACCCTATTCCGTGCCATGATAAAACAACACTGATATGAGAATTATGTAGTAATAGGATTGCATGTGCAAATTGGGTAAAACTTAAAACCCACAAAAGAGATTTCATAAAAATTGTTGTTATATATGCCATGCTATCGTATTGCTAAGTAATTGCTCAATCAGGTTTGTAAGAAATGGCCAACTCACCAGATCACCAAGAAGAAGAAATTCCCACCCAAGACCCAGAAATAAACCCAGAAACCACTTTGATGAGCAGACTTGCTCAGCTTTTGCAACAACCTGTGGCCCCAAAAGTTGGAAATTTCAAGCACTTTCAATCTGTTCACCCTCCAGAGTTCTTAGGATTGCCAGATTCGATTAAAGCACAGTCGTGGTTGAGAGAGATGGAAAAAGCCTTTGAGCTAGCCGAAGTTAAGGACGATAAGAAAGCTCAGTACGCAAGTTATTACTTGAGGGATGAAGCAAGTTTCTGGTGGGAGTCTTCTAAGGCGTTGTTGGAAGGCAAAGACTTATCTTAGGAGAAGTTTACTGAGATGTTTTTGGAAAAATATTTGCCAAGTTATATGCAAGATCAGTTGGAGATGAAATTTTTGGATCTTAGACAGGAGGAAATGTCGGTAGCAGAATATGAGGTGAAGTTTTCGGAGTTGGCAAGGTTCGTGCCAGAATACGTGAATACTGAAGCAAAGAAGGCTAAGAGGTTCCAGCAGGGACTTAAGCCGTGGATTAGGAGTCAAATAGCAATGTTGGAGATCAAGAACTATGTTGCTTTGGTTCAGAAGGCAATGATAGTGGAAGGTGAGCGGGAAGCTGCTCGAAGAGAAAATGAAGGAAGAAAGAGGAAGTTTGAAAGCTCTGAGCAAGAGCAAGGAAGTTTCAAGTTCAGAGGAAAGTTTGGAAAGAATGGTGGAGGTCAGAACAAAAAGTTTCAAAAGTTTAGACCCGGGAATGGAGCTCAGAAGAACCGTTTCCAGAAAGCTGGACAATCGGGAAAGGATAGCAGGCCCCAGATGCAAGAATGCAGGAACTGTGGAAAGAGACACCCGGGGAGGTGTAATAAGCTGGATATAACATGTTTTAAGTGCAACCAGAAGGGGCATTATTCTTCAGAATGTTCAAATGAAATAAGGAAGCCTGATTTGGCTTGTTTCAAGTGTGGCAAGGTAGGCCATATGGCTAGAAATTGCAAGGAGCCTGCGCAGAAGGCTAATGTTCTCAGAATTGCTGGACCGCCGTCTCTCCCAGCACCATCAGCTCAACCCAGAGCTAGGACCTTTAACATGTCAATGAAAGATGCGGTGCAAGATGTGGACGTGTAGCAGGTATGCTTGTTATAAACTCAGTAGAAGTAAAAGTTTTGATGGATTCTGGAGCAACCAGATCTTTTATTTCTGAAGCATTCTTGATAAGTTAAATTGTGTTGCGTACCCTCTAGAGCCTAATTTGATTATAGAGGTAGCAAATCAAGAGAAAGTTGTTGTTAATAAGATTTGTCCCGATTGTGATGTGTCTATAGAAGGTCGGCACTTTTCTGCTGACTTAATTCCTTTTAAGTTAGGAGAATTTGAGGTTATTCTAGGAATGGATTGGTTGTCAAATCATGAGGCGCAAATAGAGTGTAAAAGTAAGAAAGTGTAGATCCCCTACTTATTGGGACGAAGTTGGTGAGCGCAAGTTAATTGGCCCCGAGCTAGTGCAGCAAACGAAGGAAAAAGTTGAAATGATACGAAAGAGACTAATTGCAGCTCAAGACCGACAGGCAGAGTACACGAATCAAGAGCGGAAAGATGTGCAATTCAAAACTGGAGACAAGGTCTTGTTGAAGATCTCTCCTTGGAAAGGTTTAACTCGATTTGAAAAGAAAGGAAAGCTAAGTCCAAGGTACATTGGACCATTTGAAGTATTGCGACAAGTTGGGAAAGTGGCGTATGAATTAGCGCTACCGCCGCAAATGCAACATCTGCACAATGTATTTCATGTATCTCTCCTGAAGAAGTATAATGCTGATGCGAGCCATGTGATCGAGTTGGAACTGTAGAAATCCAACCAGATTTGTCCTATGTGGAACAACCAGTGCGAATTTTGGATCGAAAAGAAAGGACGCTTAGAAATAAAGTTGTACCTCTAGTTAGAGTGTTGTGGAGAAATCCACTAGTCGAGGAATCGACCTGGGAATTAGAAAGTGAAATGAAAGAAAAGTATCCCCATCTATTTGCTTAGATTAGATTCTGGGGACAGAATCCTTTTAAGGAGGGTAGATTGTAACGATCGAGAATTTTGCGTCGTAATTAAGAAAGTAAAGTATGTGTTATATGATGAGATTATGTGATTAAGTGGTGATTATTTGTCTTATCTGTATACTAGAGTTAAGGAGCGTGGATAAAAACGTTCCAATTTAAAGAGTCAGCTTAAAAGTCAAGCTGTGGTTTCGGGCCGTCAGGTAGAACGGAACCCGTCCTAGTATGAAAATTAAATAATATAAAATGTGAATTATATGTGAAGTAAATGAATGAAGTATTTCGTCTTAAGAGACGTGTTGATTGGCAAAGGTAATGAGAAGCGTATTCGAAACGCTGAGCGTCGGGCCGTCAGGCTGAACGTGACCCGGTACGCGTAAAAAGGGAATAAAGATTAAAGAGGGATAGATTCTATGATCAGACCTGAATCGTTATGTGACTATATGTGTGTGATTGCTTGACTGTGTGCATGATTATATGTCCTGTGTTAATTTCTGTGAATTTTAAAGGAATTATGTGATTTACATAAGGGTTTATTTAACCTTCGTGCATTTTTATAAAATCATCTGAGATGGATAAAAACATGGGATTCGTTCTGTTATCTTCGTAGAGGTCTTAGAGACTTTTTAAAAATGATAAGTGAATTTAATTGTGGGTCTTTGCATTTTTAAATTGATTTTATGTGGAAAAGGTATTTATTAAAGTGAGTTTGCGAAATTCATATAAAATCAACCGCTCGCATCAAATTCTTATTATGAGTAATGGATGAAAAGCTAATTTCGAGACCTACGTGTTAAAATTGTCATTTTCAATAATTCTCGACTTTCGAGAAAGAAAGATATTTTTATTTTGAATTTTGTTACATTTGAGTAAAAAGAGAAACAAAATGCAAATTAAAAAGGGAGTTATTAGATTACCATTTTGCCCTTGTGTTGGTGGAGTATAAATTACTCCTTCCTCCCCATTTTCTTCTTTCTTTTCCATGCACTCACTCTTTTCTCTCCTCTTTTTCTTTCACTCTCTCTCTCTCTCACTCGAACAACTCTATCTCGGCTCTCTCATCAATTTCTCTCGGTATACCTCCTTTTTCCTTGATCAAACTTATCAATCATCCCTATTTCTTCTTAATAAACACTTATGTGTAGGTAGAAGTATGTGTATGTGTGTATTGGTGCTTGCATGCCGAAGTGTGTGTGTGTTTTTGGGTTCGGTTTTAAGCCAAGAACCGAGGGCTTGCTTGATTAGTTCGTATCCTATGATTATTGTGCTGAAATCAGTTTGCATGTGGTGTTGATGCATTTCTTTTTGAGAATCGGGGGTTTCGTGGTTGGACACCCTCGAATGAGGGCACCACCGTGAAGCCACCGCCACCGGTGATGAACTCCGGTGAAACCGGTGGTGAGCTATGATGTTAAAAACTGAGCTCTAGACCTTAAGATCACTTATTTATATTTGCATGTTGGTGTTTTGATTAAAAGGCCGAATGGCCCTTACTATTTTAAGGAAATCACGTGATTATATTGAAATGCATGAGTCATTGATTTGATGTTGAAATATAGGTGGATTTGTGATTCAAGAATAAGAATATCAAGTTGCATGATTGTTTTTGAAAAAGGCCGAATGGTTTTAATCTTTAAGGTTATTTGAATTTGAATTAACTTGTTTTAAATGATTGAGGGATTGTTATTAGATTAAAAAGGAATGAAAATATTGTTGCATGCTAAGTTTAGGTTCGAATTTTTGTGTTAATAAGAAAGGAAATTGATTTTTGTTGGATAATCTTGGTAAACACTAAGTATAAATGGGACTAAATGATTGCATGTTAGTTTTAAAAAAGATCAAGATGTGCATGTCAATGATTTGTCCTTGGGATGTGAATTTGAGTTATTGCCGAATGAAATTGAGGTTTAAAATAGATTAATTTGATGAATGAATGGATGTATGTTGTAATTTAGATAAAATCAATTGTGTTAAGGAACTTAGTTGGCTTACGTGATAAAGATAAAGTGTTTGATATTGTGCTAAGTTAACATTGAATTGCATGTGAGCATGTATGTATGTTTTGGTTCGAATGGTTGTTGATCAAGAAAATGGTGCTAGTTTAAATGTGGAATCATGTTAGAACTAAAGTTGTATGGTGTAATTTTGAGAAATTTGATTGTGTATGTATAATTATGGTTCGGATTTCTATGATTAAAAGAAAGGAGAGTGGTTCTTTAAAGGTTGTTAATTGAGATACGTGTTTATGTGAATTAAAGTGAGTATTTGATTGATTTTATGGTGGGTATTTGCAATAAGGCCGAATAGGCCATAAGAAATAAAGGTCAAAACTTGATTTTGGTAATTGAAAGAATGATTGAGTGTTATAGGTGAAAATTCTTTGATTTTGCTTGATGTTTTGATTCGAATTAAGGAATAAAAGAAAAGGGAATTAAGTCGATTGATAAAAGTGATAGTATGCACGTAAATGTTTGGTTGAAATGTGTCTAGTACTCGTAAAAGAGTAGTGTTAGTGTGATTGAGAAATAGCCTAGGTCAAGCGAGTACGCTTTGATTGCTAGGTATATAAGGATATAAAAACTACGAGAAAGAATTGTACTATGTGCTATGTGCTGTGTGCTTATTTGTATAAGCTATACTCGTCTAGTTCGAGTCAAGAATATAATCGAGTTATCGTATAGAGTGTTCGTTCCGGGAACGAGAGTTGGAAATCTAATTAAGATTTCTGGTTTTATTGTAGATTCGGAGCGTGAGGGCATTCGGGCTAGGAAAGGGAAAAGTATATTAGGTGGCAGTAGTTCAACCCTCAGGAAAGCAATTTCAGGCAAGTAACTCTGATTACTTGTGTAAATGATTATAAAGGAAATGTTGTTCATACCATGTAGAGTATTGAACTGTTAAAGTATGAAACCCTTGCTTTATGAAACCCCTGATATTGATTTGAAGTACCCTTTGTTCTTGATAACCTGTAATTGATAATCCTATTAATTTCACCCGTGATAATTCTGCCTTTCTGTTCAAGTTTCCTATAATGCCATGATCATATTGAACCTTTAATTATCTTGGTTAACTCTGTTAATGATACCCTGTTTCTCTTGATCGCCCTAATGATCCCTAAGTTATTTCTGATCCTTCAAATTTAGTACCTTATTAACCTTGATACAGAATTCTTGAGAATTGTTCCTTGCGTATCTTTGATTCACTCCCTGAACTTTGTTTCTTTAAAAATCTGAATTAAGAATGAGTTTCGACTTGAAAGAGTCCGAATGATTTCAAAGGCTTGGTAATGATAAAATGAATTTTAGAAAACCTATTGTTTTCCAACTCAAGGTTTTCCAAATGAATTTCTGATGGATTGGATTGAAACGTAAGAGGCTAGTGGGACTAGTCCAGTCATGGTAAGAGGCTAGTGGGACTAGTCCAGTCATGGTAAGAGGCTAGTGGGACTAGTCCAATTTAAGGCTGAAATTATGCCGAATGGTACCTTAAAGACCGGAATGGAGGTCGATACGGGCTGATCACCCGTATATAATGAAATGGAAAGATAAGTGATCCAATCAAGGGTTCTAAATGATTATTTAAGAAAAGGAACTGAAACTTTTATTCAGTAAATTGATTTTTTGAAATGAAAATGGTTTATACTGTTTTGAAAAGAGTTGATTATGTGATTGTGGAGCTTAGAGCTCAGAACCCTGATTCCTGAAATTGTTGATCATATGAATGATTCTATATCTTGAAATACTGTTGCTTTCCTCTACCGAAAGATCTATTTTGATCCTATAATGATTTGTGTTGAATGTCGGCTTTCATCCTGTTTCGAGCCTTGTTTCTTGAAAGCCCAGTTATTCTTCAGATACCTTTCCTTATCTCAAAGAAAGCAAAAAAAAAAATGAATTTACGGAAATTTGCCACCTAGTTTTAGCCTAAAATAGAATGCCCTAGTTTGTTCAAAGCATATTGAGAATTGTATTGTAGAACTGCTATTTAGTTACTTGCTGAGTTTTATACTCATTATTTTGTCTTAATCTAACCATGGCAGTTAAGCAAGAAGATGGCCAGGCTTAGGCGCACTGCTCGTAAGAGCGTACCTGGTGGTTCCTACCATGTTGAGGGCTTCCAGTTGCCAGAGCAAGTAGTACAGGTTATGAGTGAGCTCGCGCCTAGTAAAGAGGTGTTTAAAGATACAATGGGTTATCTGTCGGTTCCCAGCCGGAATCGATACTGATTATTTAATAATATTTTGGGTTTGTAAGTTATATTTGCTGATTGGTAGTTGTAATCTTGTCTCATACTTTATCCTGTTGATCCTGTTAGTAGTTAATCGGGGTTTATGCATATTTAATTAGTAGATTAGAGGTGTGTGAGTCCTCATTTCCTAACCCCGAGATTGAGGTCGTCACAATTAGGACTAGATTGACATAGTTTGTTTCTTCATCTTCATCCAATCCATCTGCAGCCCAGTCATTCTCATGTGTGATGAAAGCCCTTTCCTTTTGTTTGAGCAGCTCAAAGTATTGTTGTTTATAATCAACAGGCTCAAACTTCTTTTTGTTGGAATAAGGCTTTCTACATTCAGTGGCAAAATGATCGGCCAAGCACATTTAAAACACTTAAATTTTGATTTATCAACCATGTTTCTGTTTGGCTTGTCTGCTCCAAAATTCTTCTTGAATTTGAGCTTGGAAAATCTCCTGGATAGAAATTCTTGATGTTCATCAATTTCATCCATGTCATCTTGGCTCAATTGATCTTCATTTTCAGCTACCATCCTTTTACCCTTGCTTTCACAGACCTTTGAAGTAGACTCAACAACTTCTACATTCATCTCTTTCTCTTTTACTAACTCAGTAACCAGTGCTATGGACCCTCCTTTATTTTCTTTTCTCCATCCTTTTATCTTGCTCTATTTCAAGCTCATAGGTTTTCAGGATGCCATACAGTCTCTCCAAGGTGAACTCCTTGTAATCTTGTGAATTTCTCAATGAGACTGTCATTGGCTTCCACTCCTTTAGAGATCTAAGGAATTTGAGGTTAGAATCTTTTATTTGATAGACTCTTCCATGCAGCTTCAGAGCATTCGGTAGCTTTTGAAATCTACTAAATATATCAGTGAGTGACTCACTTTCTTCACAGTGAAAATGCTCATATTGCTGAATCAGTAGCTGCATCTTGTTCTCCTTTACTTACTCAGTACCATCACAGATAATCTGTATTGTGTCCCAAACCTCTTTGGCTGTTTTACAGTTAATGATGTTGTCAAACATATCACCATCAACACCATTGAACAAAATGTTCATGGCTTTCTTATCCTTCCTGACTTGCTGAATATCAGGATCTGACCATTCATGCCTAGGTTTTGGAACAGATGGTTCATTGCCAGTTGTAGCTCTCATAGGTACATGAGGACCTCTCTCTATGCAATCCAGATAGGCCTCATCTTGGGAAAGAAGATGTAGGTGCATCTTCACCTTCCAGTGGTGAAAATTATCTTTGTCGAGAAATGGGATCTTCACTCCAACATCCTTTTCGTTCATCTTGTTGTTTGTTGTGATCTTTATACTCTTTGTTCTTCAAGAGCTTGCTCTGATACCAATTGTTATTCCCTAACAATATAACAAAAATTACAGAAAGGGGGTTGAATATAATTCTGGCTACTTTTCTTTCAAGATTTTAAAATAGTTCTAACTTAATACATATAACAGTATTTGATTTGCAATGGTGCGGAATAAAAGAGTAGTAGGAATCAAAATACTAAGTAATAAAAACACAAGCTTTTAAAACTTTCTGGTGGATTTGAAAGTATCCACCAGAGATAATATAAATTTGAGAACTCTATGAAGCTTTTGAATAACTCAAAGCTGCTTTACAAGTTAAACAAACAAAACTACAGAGAAATCCTTACAAATACAGCTTGATATGTTTCTCTGAGAAAAAGTATTTGCTTAGTTCATTCTTCTACTTGTTACACTTGGTTTATATATATCACCAAGTTTACATGACTATAAGACAAGATAATAAAACAAAATATATCTAGTCTAACTCAATGATACTTCACTACTCTATTCCAGCATCTTTGAATATCTTCACAATTGCATGGAAATGGTAATGCTTCTTAGTTCTCAAAATCTTGCTTAACAGGTTACCACATTCCTTTTGCAAACACCCAACGCATGTGACTGTGTTGTCACTGTCAACAACTATTTGAATTTGATCATCCTTCGGGAATTATTTGTCATTCGTCGGGAGTCTTGATGATTATCTGTAAAGAGCTTTGTTGATCATCCATCGGGATACTTTGTGAACCATACGTCGGGGACCTTTTCTGTCACTTGACTCCATTTCATTTATACAGAATTACAAGACACCTAATATTTACAATTAGTCACCCTATTCTGTATATCAACTAGTAGTCATCATGACTTATATACTCCTACATAATCTACACATTATTGCTTTCAGAAATGTGCTACAATACTTATTTGTTACATAAGCTACACTCTCGATGGATGTCAAATTATCATCCATCGGGACTATAAAGTTCATCCGTCGGGAATAATTAGATCATCCGTCGAGAGCTACAAAATTCACTAAGTTGAATCTACTAAGGTGTTTTGTTAATCTTATCATCAAGTACACAACATATTCCTTACATATGCTCACCATCAAGTCTTGCCATGAAGCACAAGAAGGTAATACAGTGACCAACACTACGAAGAAGAGAACAGAAAGCCTTAAGCACATGCATTTCAACTGACATCGGAGACAGGGAATACTCAAATCTTCGGGAAACCCCAACACGACTACCACCACTACTCTAACTGCTATAGCTTGAATGATGATTTGATCTTAGTTAAACTTCTGGAAGCTACAAGATGCTTTAATTGAAGACTAATGTGTTTCTTAAAGAGCGGAGATAAGTCATTTTGATTGTCCTCGATGAACTTTGTAATTGTGTATTAGCTCGAGCCTCTTCGTTCCTTGAGCATTACAATTGCCTCCCTAATCATATGCGAACCAATAAAACAAATCAGTACAATAAATTAAAACAATTCAATTCCACAATAAAAAAAACATTTGTATTTATAACTCTTGAAACTTATGTGGATTTACATCAGAATAAGGAGGATGAGCCCTAGGCTTCTTGGCAACTGTTTCTTTCTTCTCCTATGAAACCTTAGGAGCCTTTTGTTTTGCCACTGTTGTATGGCATAAGTGATAAAGGGAGAGATAGAGTGATTAAAGCTAGGAGAAAGGTCGTTACTTTAAAATCGAACACAAGAATAACTTGAAATCGAACCTAAATCATTTTTCCAACTCTAATTGAATCCAAATCCGGCTTGAAACCTAATTAAACCCAAAACTTTTAAATCCCACTCTAATCTGTTGTCGAAATATCTTTCGACCTTTTAATATAGCTTGTGTTTAGAGAGGAGAAATAGGCTGACGGTGGAAAACAGATAAGTGAGACTGAGTGAAGTGTATTGAGTTTTGACCCTGATTCATTTTCCCCTTTTGTTTTTTGCCATGTCCAAAAATTTTATTTGCCTTTCTTGGCAAAAGTTTAGCCGGTCAACCCAATATTTAGCCTGCCCTCCAGTCCAATTTTGTTTTTTGAATCTTTCAATATTTTTTTTTGATACCAAGTAAAATTTATTCATTTTAAATCTATCAATTTTGTAAAAATTTTAAATTACACTCTTTATAATTATTATAATTAATTAATTTGTAAGAATTTAAAACTATTAGGGTGTTGTTATTATCTACAACTATTACATTAAAACTATTAATTTCATTATTTTATAAAAATATAAAGCTATTAAAGGCTTTAATTTGTGGAAAATAATTATTTTAATCATTTATTTAAAATTATTTAAATTTATCACACAAATTCTTGAAATTTATTCTTTACATCTAAAATTTAAATAAACTATTTTAACGATTATGAAATGTACATTTATCATGATTCGATATACTTTTACTTTCTGAGATAAATCATTGAATTACTTTATCCAATTCAATTATTTTAAATATAAATTTTATTTTTGGTTTAAATTTAAAATTTATTTTTTCATAGTCTATAGCAACATAGTAGCGTGTGTTGCTCTGCCTAACACCTTACTAAACTATGGCAACATAGTTTTATAGTTTTGGTAACAGCCCAAGTGTTGGTGTTGTGATAGGATGAAAAATTCATACATATAGTAACATATTCTAAGGTAACGCCCCTGCTGAAATGTAACAATAGGTCATCTATGGCGTAGTGAAGGAATTAATGAGGACTTTGAGAGATTCAATAAACTGATAAATAATTTGCAGCTTTATGACAAGTACTATGATGCTGAAGAAGTTAACCTGAAATTCTTGCTCACTCATCCTGACCACTTGGAACAAAAGATCTCTGCAATAAGAGAAGGAAGAGATATAGGGAGATTAACTTTGTAGGTTTTGTATGGTACTCTCAAAACCTATGAGCTGGAAATGATACAAAGAAAGTCATTGAAAGTGAATCAATGGCATGTTATGGATGTATCAAGTGCCTTGATAGAAAATGACAAGAAAATGATTGAAGATGAAATTGAACCACAGACTCAAGTTATTCAAACTGTCGAGCAGAAAAACAAGGAACCTCAAAAACAAGTCAATCTGGAGTTGGAAGAGGATGAGTACAATACTCTTGACGAACTGGATGAAAAGGACCAGTCTATGGCTTATCTAACAAGGAAATTTTCAAACATTAGAGTCAAAAAGCCTAGATATTTCAAGGGTAAAGGCCAAACATCCTACAACAACAACTGGAAAGGAATGACTCAGACAAATACAACTGGAATAGGTGGCTACAAGTCAGGATCTATGGACAGATCAAAGATTAGATGCTAAAATTGTGATAAACTTGGTCACGTTTCCAGAGAATGCAGGAAGACAAAGGAGGTGAAGAAAGATAAGGCTTATTTGGAGCGTTTAGCAAAGTATGAAGAACTTTAGAGAAAATAACAGGGAAAAGCTTATATTACTGGAGGAAAAAGTTGGGATGATACAGATGATTAAGATGATGGTGAAGATTATTGAAACTATGCTCTCATGGAATTAGGAGGAGATCATCTGCATCTAAGTCTGAGGTACCTATCCTAACCACCATTGATTTAAATGATATACAATATAAGGAAACTATTTAGAAGATGAGTGTAGAAATGTTCCACATTCATAAAAGCATGGTGACAACTACTGAGAAAGTGAGTAGACTATCAAAAGTAAATGAAAAACTTGAGATTGAAAAATAAGAGCTAGAACTGTAGCTTGTTAGTCTAGAAGCAGTTAGAAAAGAAAATGAATGCCTCAAGAACAAGTTGAAGTGTGCAGAGGAAATAAAAGCCGTGTTGAGAGAAAAAGTTGAGAATAATGAACTGAAGCTCAACTCATTAAAAAATGCATCTCAACTAGTTGGTCGGTATCATGAGAAGAACAAGCCACGTGCTAACATATCTATTGGTTTAGACTATGACATTGTTGGTTCTCACAATAAAAGTGATGGTAGCAAGGGAAAGGAAAGTGTGAACAAAGAAGGTGAATTTTAGTGAAGTGGAGCTTGTCATCAAGTAGAAAATTATATATGAAGATAAAGAAAAAGAGAATGCAAAATCCACTCTCAATACTAAATGTGAGAAGAAGCCTACAACGAGTTCAACTGTCAAGACACCAACAAATAAGATCAAGATTGATATACTGGAAAGAAGAAAAAGAACAGAATTGGAAAGATAGGTGTCAATAAAAGCAACAATTATGCCTATGTTGCATATGCTCCCAGAAAGTAGTGTAAAAAATATGGCTCAACAAATCATCTAACTTACCTTTGTAAAAAGGTTGTTGGTTAGCCGAAGTATGGAGCTTGCAAATACAAAGAGGAACAGACAAATGACCCCTACTCTTTCTGTGATAAGTTTGACTACATTCTATGCAATATGAAAGTTATGACCAGTTGTCATAAGCTGAGAAAGGATCTAAAGGGAGTAATTTTAGATCAATGGTCAAAGAAGAAAATGCTGATCAAATTAAGAATGTTGTTTCTTTTGAATGTTCAAGTTCTACTTCTGCAAACACTATCAATAGAAGAAAGGGCCCAACACTGCTTGGCTAGCTAAACACACTTAAAACTCATTGTGTGCAGGACAAGAAAAATAAAGTCATATGGATCATTGACAGTGGATGTTCCAGACACATGACAGGTGATAGAGCCATGCTATCACAGTTTGAGGAGATGGCTAATCATTTGGTGACCTTTGGAGGCAGCAGTAGGGGATTCACTATGAAATATTATCATTAAAGATGTACCACTGGTTGCAGGCCTTGAAGTGAATCTTCTCAATGTCATTCAATTTACATACAAAGGTTTTAAACTTATTTGACAAAAAAGATTGCTCAATCATAAGCAAGAAAACTGGTGAAGTTGCTCTGAAAGGAGTAAGGAAGGGAAGATTGTTTGTTGCAGACATGAACTTAGAAAACAAGGATAGAATATGCTACTTCTACACCAAGGAATCTAGTGAACAAAGTAAACTCAGGCACAAGAAGCTTTCTCACTTGAACTACAAAGCAATTAATGCTCTGGTGAAAAGAGAATTAGTGATATATGTCAGCTTTGGAAGTGCTCAAAATGAAGTTTATGAAGCTTGTTAAAAAGGCAAAATGAAGAACTCCAGTCACAAAAGCAAAGTTGTAAACTCCATAAATGCTCCACTACAGCTTATCCACATGGACTTGTTTGGACCTGTAAATATCACATCTGTATCCATAAAGAAGTATGCTTTGATGATGGTGGATGACTACTCAAGGTACAATTGGGGTGGAATTTATGCATTCAAAAGATGAAACTCCATACATCATCATTGACAACATAAAGAAAATTCAGAACCAGGATAAAGATCAAAATTATGTCAAAAGATTGAGAAGTGATAATGGCACAGAATTCAGGAATGCAATTCTAAGTGAATTTGCAAAGAAAAAGACATTATTCAAGAGTTTTCAGCTGCAAGGACACCTCAACAAAATGGTGTGGTTGAAAGGAAAAATAGAACTTTAATTGAAGTTACAAGGACAATGCTGCAAGATCTCTGGTGTAACATCCCCAAATCTGGGGTCAGGATTGGGTGTCACCTAACAACTTTAAATAATATAAACATGTATATTAAAATAAATTTATAGATAACCCCTTAATTCCGGATCGTTTATAAGTTATGGTATGAAACAAGAATCTAAACATCTAATTTTTTTATAACAACTAATTAATGTATTATTACTTCTTTACCAACTTCCTCGTCTATATCACCTTGACATTTCCAACTTCCTGCAGCTGGGATCTTTCCATTATTGCTGCCTATCGTGAGCTATTTACTTTTATCCTCATGTTATACTGAAAGAATAAGGACTAACAAAGCATGAGTGAGCCAAAATTGCCCAATAAGTATCATAGTTTAGTTTCCAGATATCTGTATCAAAATAAATCGCTGGAAATAAATTTTCAAAATTATTTTATAAACATCCTTGTTCGTTTAAATATTTGAACAAATAAAACATCGGCCTTTATTAGCCTTTCATCGTAAATCATATTTCTTTATAAAAGACCAAGGAACCTTTCACTGATTCATCTCCTGAATCAATTATTTGCTTGGTTTTGTAATCATAAAACTTTCTAAGAAGGAATGTCGTTAGTGGCGATTAACAATAAATTAGACTGGACACTAAATCAACGTTCACACCCATACCCTGCTGATCAGTCTGGATACAGTACAGATCTATACCTCCCTGTATAGATCCATTCGGGTACCCAGACACCATGGCCCAATATCAGGGGTCCGGTCCATTTCCGGCCCTTAGGGTCCAGTCCATCCCAGGCCCTATCGTAACCATCCAGTCCGTAGTGTATTTTAATAAAAACCAATTTTGGTTAAACCATCCTGATTCTGGGTTCGCAAGTAACCCGGAATAATAAGTATTTGCTCAAGAGATCAATCAATAATAATGATGAACAAGAACAAAAAGGTACTTGCATAATTAAAAGTAATTGCAGCGAAATATAGAACAATTAACTATTCTGAGTTTAGAATATGGAAGAAATACTTGCCTCAGTTGATCCGCTTTCTAAATTTTAAGCATCTACCATATAACTCAACTCTGGTACTTCTGTATCAGATCCTTATTTGTTAATCCCCATTTTATGTCCATCTCTGCTCTGCATCCATTCGTATCATTGACCACACATAATCAGGCTTTCCTTTTACTATCACTGTTTGTCTTTGAATGCCTCGAACTAGGTGTATCAATCATAAAAAGATACCATTTCAATTAACCGACAATATGTAATTTGTCTAGTCTATATGCTCATCCTTATCGTCTACCCGCCGATAATAACAGATAAGGATGATATTTTAATCACATAATGTTTAAAAGACACGTGGACTTATAATTCATATAACACATAAACACATAAGGCACATATCACATAATTCATGTAACATATGATTCAGTTCGTTAAATATTCGACTCGGTACGTTTAAAACTGAAATCGAGTCGAAATACGATCTTTTGATAAATACGCGACTCAGAAACGTGTACAAAATCAAGCGACCTTTCGAAACAAAAGATTTTATGTCTCCGAAGTATTTTTAATAAAAGCCGAATATTTTTCCGAGTTTAGACGCATTCGTTTCGTATTAAACGGACGAACGGTCCATTTATTATGAATAAAATAAGAATAATTCAATTAATAATAATATTAGTTGAATTTTTAAATACCTTTAAAAAAATTTAAAAGCTCAAAATGATTTTTAAATCATTATTTATCTTAAATATAAATAATTACATTTTATCTAACTATTTATAGTTAAAATTAATTAATTAATTGAATTAATCAATTAATTAAATCCATAAATAATTATTTAAAATGAATTATAAATAATTAACTCAAATTTTGGATTTTTGGAAATAATAAAGAAAAAAATTTCTGGAACAAAAATATTTTAGTTAATTATTTAAAATAATTAACTAAATTAATTTTGAATTAAAAAATAAAATTTTAGAATTTATAAATGATTTTTGAATTATTAATAAAAAAAGAAATAGGAAAAACAGTTTTCCAGGTTTTCTTTCCCAGCCAAACGGATCAAACGGCGGTCCCCTAAAGAACATGGGAACAGGTCCGTCGGAATCTGGGTAACCAGAAACCGGTGGTTGTTCCGATCGCCGGAAAACCGGCCTGAAATGCATCAAACGAACTCATTTTGATCAGGAATTATTGCCAAACCATTCCTTAAAATCCCGTATTTCCAGAAACACCAACTGATACTCATATGATCCCAGAGTTCAGTTTCCTATCAAATCGAAAACATTTTCCGATGATCAAATCGAAAAAATTGATTTTACCAAAAACTAGACTAAAATCAACAAGTCATATGGGGAATAAAAGCTCTAAACCTGTAGAATCTAACCCTTATATCCATATCTTCTAACAATTAACAATTAAACCTAAAAAAATCGAATTAAAAAATTTCAAAAACCTATGAATTCGACTTAACACTTAAAGGAATCATTCGATACAAATAAATATATAAATCAAATGCAAATCACATCAGGAAACTATCCCCATCATCAAAATCAATCAATAACCCTGGAATCAAAATCCCCCAATTCGAACCATGAACCCAAAATTGAATTTTAAAAATTACTAACCTGAGATGATTTTTCATGATACAATTGGATTGTACTCCTCAAGAGCTTAAAAATAACTACAAACATGATATGATTAGGTTCCCAGATCAGTGCAAAATCATTGATTAATCTTTAGAACAATGAAGAACCCTAATCCCTAATTTTGAGAGAATATCTGATTTTTAATATATTTTCTGATTTTTTATATAATAAAAAATAAATAAATAATAGGTAAATGGTATTTATAATTATAAAAATAATACCCCCAAAAATTATTTAGGGCTTAATTATATCATTTAACAAAAATAATTAGCCCAAAATTAATAATTAACGGGGAATAATTTTTAATCCAATAAATACAAAAATTATGTCAAAATTTTCCAAAAATTACGAATAATCCAAAAATATAAAAATATTAAATATTTGAAACTCCCGCGATTTTATAAAAAAAAAAAAATAATTTGTGTGAGGTTTGTTAGCACCCGTAGAGGCCCGAAAAAGTCATTTTTCTTGAAACGAGAAATTTTCTAAATTAATTGGATGTTCAGAATATCAATATGGTATAAGTCATACTAGGCAAAATAAGGCCAATTATTTTATATGAAATATCAACTATTAAAACAAAGTTTGGGCCGTATAACTTTTGATATAAAAGTATTTAACTTACAATAAAATTCCCGATAAATACCCGAAAATATCTCGAACTACACGAAGCACATATAGCACATAACATCTATACTTAATGACCAAACACATTTAATGATATAATAAAACACATAATACACATTTATTATAATATAAAACAGTCGTAATTTCTCAGTCGTTACATCCTTCCCCCCTTAATATGATTCTGTCCTCAAAATCTCACTAAGGATCAGATAAGGATACCTTTCAAGTATCTCACTTTCAATGTTCTCAAGTTGAATTCTCAACCTTACAATTCCTTCATAAACTTTATCTCTCTGTATCACTTATTTCTCAACATCCTCTTGCTAACATAATATTCTACCAGTTGTTCATACAACCCAACTTAATTGAGTTTCCAACATGTATGTATGTATGTATATATATAATGGAGATAACTACTCTTTTTGAGTATAAACATATAGACATATTATGAACAGGCCATTTATATGGAAGTAAAGCTAGCTCATACCTAATCTTGCTCACACATTTTACTATCTCAGCAGGACTACATAATATACTAAGCTTTCTTTTCTTGCTAATTCTAATCAATCATATTCATAAACACTATTACTGGTTCTGTTAGGTCCCGAATTATCGTAGAAGGGGGGTTGAATACGATAATCACTAAATTAAAAAATTATTTCGAATCTTTTACGGATATAAAATTTAGTGCTCGGTTAGTGGTTTGGTGTTCTTGAGAGGAATAGTGTTTGGAACAATAAAATGAGGAACACAAGATATTCGGGAAAATAATATATTCGTATATAAATCCGCGAGGGGTGTTTCTAAACTCCGGTAAAAATTAACCGGCTACAATCTAAGAACAACAAAGTTCCTAGCTTCTACAAAGATTTACAAATCAAATTTGACACAATGATCTAGCTTTTATTTGTACTCGGATTTAATTACCGAGTAACGGTTATAATGCCTCTATGAATATACAATAGTTAAATCGGGCATTATAACGTTACTCCGGTGAGAAGTTAAGCTCTGAAAATCTTTTCTTCTATTTTCACCGGCTCTCTTGGGAGAGAAGATGAACAAAACCAATCTAAAAATCTTGAATGCTTCTGCTGTTGTGTAGACTTGTATATCAATAATGTGTGGCTGATGAGAGAGCTAAGATCAGGAGGGTATATTCTGTAACCTGCGACCAAATATTTTACTACACCAACCGGTGACTAACAAACTATAAAAGATAACATGCGACTTCTTTTTTCAGGTTCAGTTTATTGAAACAAAACTCAACCTGCGACGAGCACAGGGTGTAGTCTAACCTGCGACCTTATTAAACAAAAAAACCTTTCCTTTACTTGCTAAATGGAGACCATCTATGGTTGCCCTTTTTTTATTTTGTTTTTTTCCTTTTTTTTCCTTTTTTTTGTTTTCTTTTCTATTTCTATTTTCTTTTCTTTCTTTTTCTGTTTTTTTATTTTCTTTTTGATTTCTTCTTCTTTTCTTTTTCTATTTTCTATTTTCTTTTTTCTTCCTTTTTTTCTTTTTTATTTAAGTTTAAATTGTAACTAAATTAATTTATAAAATAAACTTAAATATAATTTATTTAAATAAACTAATTTAGATTTATAAAATAAACTTATTTAAAGTTTATAAAATAAATCATTTTAAGTTCATTAAATAAATTATATTGAAGTCCATTAAATAAATTTATTTAATTTAACAATTAAACTTTGAGTTTCGCCAGTCCCTCGAGCCGCTTAGCTATACGTTCACAGACGAATAACCCCGATTCAGGTTTTTGTATTATATCCTTGATTAAATTGTTAAGCTTGCAACAATTTTATTGCTTCAGACACTGACTGTCAATAAACAACTGTACTTTCACTGGAATCCTTTCTGGTACTTTAGACAATGTCTTTATTGCTACTACAATCTTGAATACTTCATTCACTGTTCTTCACTGACGCTTGAACATATAAATGAACTCTTGTCAGTGAGTATAGCTTCAAGATTGCAGCTGTCTTCTTTAACCTCTGCATATACCATGTCTTCAATTCTTCAGATTCCTATGTTTCGAACACTGTCTATCTTCAATCAATGCTAATACACTGAAATCTTCTAGTAGCACTTATACACTGAATCTTCATCATTTCTGAAACCTTGAAAGCCTTTAATCTTTATTCTTCACCGAGGCATGATCATATTAATGAACTTGTTTCAGTGACCTGTAAACAGACTTCAAGTCTTCTTCTAATCTTCTGATTCGTTGTATTTGCCTTGTCTTTATTTCTTCTAAATGCTTGTGTAGACGTAGTATTATTAACCTGTCTTGTTCTAATGTTATTCTTGTGTTGAGTTATTACGTAACTGTTAACACAGCTAGGCAGTCTCACCAACAATCTCCCCTATTTGATTGTTAAAAGTAACAAACAAATTAGATAGAAAGGATAACTCAACTAACAACTTAAAAAAGTAAAGTACCAGGACTTGTAAATAATGCTAATGGTTTTCTGGATCAAATACTGCATTTCCAGATTTCTTGAGTAACTAAAATGAAAGATGCTTGTTCCTCTGGCACTGAACTGATCTTCAAGTAGTTTCATCTTCATTTCCTTGGTTCTTCAAATCTCTGCCAAATAATAATTCTCAGTCTTGAAGTAATCATCTGCAGCTTCTTTTGTACAATAACATTTCCTGTAGAGAAGCGCATATCTCTCTTGCTTCTCCCCCTATGAGAATCAACTGCTTAAAGGAGATCACCTTCATTTACCACCTCTCCGTACAATAGGATCCGCATATAAAAACCAATGGTACTCCCCTTTTGGAAAATAGCTTCTCCCCTTATAAAGAATAGTGATGAATCAAACCACTTCTTCTGATCACTAAGAAATCACATTGTGTTTACCACCTCTCCCGTACAATAGGATTCATAGTTAAAACAACAATGGTATGGTGTAGTGTACATGTGCTTTACCTTTTTCCTCCTCCCTGCTCTTTCTCCCCCTTAGTTGAGGAATCCTCCAAACTATTATATAAGCTTTTATCTCCCCCTTAGAGAATGAATTTATGCTGTTATCTGAAGGAGTTCTCATATTTTACTTGGTTGGAAAAGAAATAACAAGTCATAGTCCGATCAACCATATCCCTTTAAATGCTGCAGAAATAGCTTCACTGTTGATCATCATGTTAACCAATTCCCAACTCTTTATACCTCCCAACTGTGAGATCACCAATTGTTACCAATTGTTATCTCCCAACTTGTTAGGTCCCGAAGCATTCTAATCCAATCTGTAAATGTTAGGTCCCTAAGAGTTAGGTTCCAGACATAAATAGATTCGAGACCTGAAGTATCAAGAACCAGTGTTTAGGGATAGGGAATGGGATATGGTGTTTCTATTTCTTCCTCACTGTAAGTGTGTGATTCTGTTTCGTGTTCCTCACAAGTGTTTCACTCTTCTCCCCGCTCGTTTACACTCATTCTCACAAGTATATCACTTCTCATAGCTCCAAAATCTAGCTGTACCTGCAAGAAAAATCACCTTATCCATCCTTAAGGAGGTCACAGGTGGTGCAATGGAAGTTCGCAAATCCCCATCCTTTTTAGACTCGTTAGATGAATCTGAGTCATAATCTACAAGTTGCTAGTTTCCCTTTGAGGGTTCCAGATTTGAACTCTGGGAAGGTAAACATGATACAAAGAATTAGCATAAGATCAAAGTTCCCTCCTAATATATGTGAAGACATTTTATTGTGACTCATCAGGTAATATCTGAATTATTATCAACAAGTTGCCGATCTGCACCTATGTCAGATCCACTATCCGCAGATGCATCCAGGGGATTTAAGCCTGGGGAGGTAGACACTAACCACTAACATATGGCTATTGGATCAGTATCCTCTCCAAACACCTGTAAAGGTAATTGGTCCATTAAAGAACCTTGAACAATCGAATCTGACCATAAAATGGTCGAAACTCTTGTTTCCGTCAACTCATTCTTTGTGTGTGTAACATTTCCTTGTGCATCAAGAATTGTTTATGTTTGAGGCGGTGATACTACATTGGATACCCTGGCCGATAGGCAAATTTCAATAGACGCACCCTGTTGAGAGGATGAATCTAGAAACTGTTTTTATGCCTTTTCAGCCATTACATCTTTTTGAGAAGATTTATGGGGGCTAGCAGTTGCCTCGGTTTAAATACTACTCATCTTTGTAGGAGATAGAGCTATTGGGTTAACTTCAGAACCTTCCTTATGTGGTGCACTAAGGCACTTTCTCCCTCACGCTCATTCATACTTCATTTTAGTGGTAAGAGAGTGTTGGTTGGTTCTGTTTCTGTGTTTGTTTTTACAGTCTGGGATAGAAGTTGTGGGCTTTTAACCTCATGACTATCAATGAAAGAATGTCATTGAAGGCTGAACCTGTATCACAGAACATATGGCAATATGGAGATTAAATGCATTTAAGATCTATAATGAATGAAAATTATGCATTTAATCTTTTGAGAGAAATGATGTACAATAGTAATTTCAAAGGATTTTAATGAAATAAGCAATCACCACTGTAGAAAGAAGTTTGATTTTTGTCTAAAACTGTCGAGTGCACAAGTCTGTTTTTATGCCTAAAAGATAAATAATTTGATAAGACATATATTGATGATCTAGCAAGTATTAAGAAGAGAATGAAATATCTT
>NW_027420238.1:0-10955 GCF_009905375.1 Apium graveolens
AATCAACCATGTAAGTCACTCTTCACCATATTAGAGTCACTTTGCACCCTATAAGAGTCACTTGCCACCATATATGGTACAATTGACCTATTAACATCATATACATGCAATTTGACATCTTTTAACCACCTCTTGGTACTCTTTTATAAGTCAATTGGGCCACATTTTGACTCTAATCAACCATGTAAGTCACTCTTCACCATATTAGAGTCACTTTGCACCCAATAAGAGTCACTTGCCACCATATATTGGTATAATTGACCTATTAACATCATATACATGCAATTGACATCTTTTAACCACATCGGTACCACTTTTATACGAGTCAATTTTGGGAAACATTTGGCTCTAATCAACCATGTAAGTCACTCTTCACCATATTAGAGTCACTTTGCACCCTATAAGAGTCACTTGCCACCATATTGGTACAATTGACATGTTAACATCATCTACATGCAATTTAACACCTTTACTCTTGGTACCACTTTTATACGAGTCAATTTTGGGAAACATTTTGGCTCTAATCAACAATGTAAGTCACTCTTCACCATATTAGAGTCACTTTGCACCCTATAAGAGTCACTTGCCACCATATATTGGTACAATTGACCTATTAACATCATATCCATGCAATTTGACATCTTTGACAGTTCCAATAAGATTTCATCTAACCCATTACCTTCAGGGTGGAATTGCCACAACATGGGTACACTTTATATAAGTCAATCAGGGCCACATTTTGACTCTAATCAACCATGTAAGTCACTCTTCACCATATTAGAGTCACTTTGCACCCTATAAGAGTCACTTGCCACCATATATTGGTACAATTGACCTATTAACATATACATGCAATTTGACATCTTTTAACCACCTCTCGGTACCACTTTTATACGAGTCAATTTTGGGAAACATTTGGCTCTAATCAACCATGTAATCACTCTTCACCATTTAAGTCAGTTTGCACCTATAAGAGTCACTTGCAACCATATATTGGTACAATTGACCTATTAACATCATATACATGCAATTTGACATCCTTTAACCACCTCTTGGTCCACTTTTATATAAGTCAATTAGGGCCACATTTTGACTCTAATCACCATGTAAGTCACTCTTCACCATATTAGAGTCACTTTGCACCCTATAAGAGTCTGCCACCATATATTGGTACAATTGATCTATTAACTTCATATACATGCAATTTGACATCCTTTAACCACCTCTCTGTACCACTTTTATACAAGTCAATTTAGGACCATATTTAGGCTCTAATCAACCATGTAAGTCACTCTTCACCATATTAGAGTCACTTTGCACCATATAAGAGTCACTTGCCACCATATATTAGTACAATTGACATGTTAACATCATCACATGCAATTTAACATTTTAACCAACTCTTGGTACCACTTTTATACGAGTCAATTTTGGGAAACATTTTGGCTCTAATCAACCATGTAAGTCACTCTTCACCATATTAGAGTCACTTTGCACCCTAAGAGTCAGTTGCCACCATATATTGGTACAATTGACCTATTAACATCATATACATGCAATTTGACATCTTTTAACCACCTCTTGGTACCACTTTTATATAAGTCAATTAGGGCAACATTTGGCTCTAATCAACATGTAAGTCACTCTTCACCATATTAGAGTCACTTTGCACCCTATAAGAGTCATTGCCACCATATATTGGTACAATTGACTATTAACATCATATACATGCAATTTGACATCTTTAACCACCTCTTGGTACCACTTTTATATAAGTCAATTAGGGCACATTTTGACTCTAATCAACCATGTAAGTCACTCTTCACCATATTAGAGTCACTTTGCACCCTATAAGAGTCACTTGCCACCATATATTGGTACAATTGACATAACATCATCTACATGCAATTTAATCCTTTAACCACCTTGGTACCACTTTTATACAAGTCAATTAGACCATATTTTGGCTCTAATCCATGTAAGTCACTCTTCACCATATTAGAGTCACTTTGCACCCTATAAAGTCACTTGCCACCATATATTGGTACAATTGACCTATTAACATCATATACATGCAATTTGACATCTTTTAACCACCTTGGTACCACTTTTATACGAGTCAATTTGGGAAACATTTTGGCTCTAATCAACCATGTAATCACTCTTCACCATATTAAGTCACTTTGCACCCTATAAGAGTCACTTGCAACCATATATTGGTACAAATGACCTATTAACATCATATACATGCAATTTGACATCCTTTAACCACTCTTGGTACCACTTTTATATAAGTCAATTAGGGCCACATTTTGACTCTAATCAACCATGTAAGTCACTCTTCACCATATTAGAGTCACTTTGCACCCTATAAGAGTCTCTTGCCACCATATATTGGTACAATTGATCTATTAACTTCATATACATGCAATTTGACATCCTTTAACCACCTCTGTACCACTTTTATACAAGTCAATTTGGACATTTGGCTCTAATCAACCATGTAAGTCACTCTTCACCATATTAGAGTCACTTTGCACCCTATAAGAGTCTTGCCACCATATATTGGTACAATTGACTATTAACATCATATACATGCAATTTGACATCTTTAACCACCTCTTGGTACCACTTTTATATAAGTCAATTAGGGAAACATTTTGGCTCTAATCAACATGTAAGTCACTCTTCACCATATTAAGTCACTTTGCACCCTATAAGAGTCAGTTGCCACCATACATTGGTACAATTGACCTATTAACATCATATACATGCAATTTGACATCTTTAACCACCTCTTGGTACCACTTTTATATAAGTCAATTAGGGCACATTTTGACTCTAATCAACCATGTAAGTCACTCTTCACCATATTAGAGTCACTTTGCACCCTATAAGGGTCACTTGCCACCATATATTGGTACAATTGACATGTTAACATCATCTACATGCAATTTAATGTCCTTTAACCACCTTGGTACCACTTTTATACAAGTCAATTTGACCATATTTTGGCTCTAATCAACCATGTAAGTCACTCTTCACCATATTAGAGTCACTTTGCACCCTATAAGAGTCACTTGCCACCATATTGGTACAATTGACCTATTAACATCATATACATGCAATTTGACATCTTTTAACCACCTCTTGGTACCACTTTTATATAAGTCAATTAGGGCACATTTTGACTCTAATCAACCATGTAAGTCACTCTTCACCATATTAGAGTCACTTTGCACCCTATAAGAGTCACTTGCCACCATATATTGGTACAATTGACCTATTAACATCATATACATGCAATTTGACATCTTTAACCACTCTCGGTACCACTTTTATACGAGTCAATTTGGGAAACATTTTGGCTCTAATCAACCATGTAATCACTCTTCACCATATTTAAGTCACTTTGCACCCTATAAGAGTCACTTGCAACCATATATTGGTACAATTGACCTATTAACATCATATACATGCAATTTGACATCCTTTAACCACCTTGGTACCACTTTATATAAGTCAATTAGGGCCACATTTTGACTCTAATCAACCATGTAAGTCACTCTTCACCATATTAGAGTCACTTTGCACCCTATAAGAGTCTTGCCACCATATATTGGTACAATTGATCTATTAACTTCATATACATGCAATTTGACATCCTTTAACCACCTCTGTACCACTTTTATAAGTCAATTTGGACCATATTTGGCTCTAATCAACCATGTAAGTCACTCTTCACCATATTAGAGTCACTTTGCACCCTATAAGAGTCACTTGCCACCATATATTGGTACAATTGACATGTTAACATCATATACATGCAATTTAACATCCTTTAACCACCTCTTGTACCACTTTTATACGAGTCAATTTTGGGAAACATTTTGGCTCTAATCAACCATGTAAGTCACTCTTCACCATATTAGAGTCACTTTGCACCCTATAAAGTCACTTGCCACCATATATTGGTACAATTGACCTATTAACATCATCTACATGCAATTGATTTCCTTTAACCACCTCTTGTACCACTTTTATAAGTCAATTGGGCACATTTTGCTCTAATCAACCATGTAAGTCACTCTTCACCATATTAGAGTCACTTTGCACCTATAAGAGTCACTTGCCACCATATATTGGTACAATTGACCTATTAACATCATATACATGCAATTTGACATCCTTTAACCACCTTGGTACCACTTTTATACGAGTCAATTTGGGAAACATTTTGGCTCTAATCAATATGTAAGTCACTCTTCACCTATTAAGAGTCACTTGCCACCATATATTGGTACAATTGACCTATTAACATCATATACATGCAATTTGACATCTTTTAACCACCTCTTGGTACCACTTTTATACAAGTCAATTATGGCAACATTTTGACTCTAATCAACCTGTAAGTCACTCTTCACCATATTAGAGTCACTTTGCACCCTATAGAGTCATTGCCACCATATATTGGTACAATTGACCTATTAACATCATATACATGCAATTTGACATCCTTTAACCACCTCTTGTACCACTTTTATACAAGTCAATTTAGGCCCATATTTTGGCTCTAATCAACCATGTAAGTCACTCTTCACCATATTAGAGTCACTTTGCACCCTATAAGAGTCACTTGCCACCATATATTGGTACAATTGACCTATTAACATCATATACATGCAATTTGACATCTTTTAACCACCTCTTGGTACCTCTTTTATATAAGTCAATTAGGGCCACATTTTGACTCTAATCAACCATGTAAGTCACTCTTCACCATATTAGAGTCACTTTGCACCCTATAAGAGTCACTTGCCACCATATATTGGTACAATTGACTATTAACATCATATACATGCAATTTGACATTTTAACCATCTCGGTACCACTTTTATACGAGTCAATTTTGGGAAACATTTTGGCTCTAATCAACCATGTAATCACTCTTCACCATATTAAGTCACTTTGCACCCTATAAGAGTCACTTGCACCATATATTGGTACAATTGACCTATTAACATCATATACATGCAATTTGACATCCTTTAACCACCTCTTGGTACCACTTTTATATAAGTCAATTAGGGCCACATTTTGACTCTAATCAACCATGTAAGTCACTCTTCACCATATTAGAGTCACTTTGCACCCTATAAGAGTCTCTTGCCACCATATATTGGTACAATTGATCTATTAATCATATACATGCAATTTGACATCCTTTAACCACCTCTGTACCACTTTTATACAAGTCAATTTTGGACCATTTTGGCTCTAATCAACCATGTAAGTCACTCTTCACCATATTAGAGTCACTTTGCACCCTATAAGAGTCACTTGCCACCTATATTTGGTACAATTGACTATGTTAACATCATCTACAGTGCAATTTAGAACATCTTTTAACCACCTCTTGGTACCACTTTTATACGAGTCAATTTTGGGAAACATTTTGCTCTAATCAACAATGTAAGTGCACTCTTTCACCATATTAGAGTCACTTTTGCACCCTATACGAGTCACTTGCCACCATATATTGGTACAAGTTGACCTATTAACATCATATACATGCAATTTGACATCTTTAACCACCTCTTGGTACCGCCTTTTATATAAGTCATTAGGGCCACATTTTGCTCTATTACCATGTAAGTCACTCTTCACCATATTAGAGTCACTTTGCACCCTATAAGAGTCACTTGCCACTATAATTGGTACAATTGACCTATTAACATCATATACATGCATATTGACATCTTTTAAACCCACCTCTCTGTACCAGACTATTTATACGAGTCCATTTTGGGAAACATTTGATGCTCTGAATCACCCATGATAAATCACTACTTTCACCATAGTTAGAGTCACTTTGCACCCTAAAGAGAGTCACTTGCAACCATATATTGGTACAATTGACCTATTAACATCATATACATGCAATTTGACATCCTTTTAAACCACATCTTGGTACAACTTTATATACGTCATTAGGGCCGACATTGTGACTCTAATCAACCATGTAAGATCACTCTTCACCATATTAGAGTCACTTTGCACCCTATAAGAGTCTCTTGCCACCATATATTGGTACAATGATCTATTAACTTCATATACATGCAATTTGACATCCTTTAAACCACCTCTCTATACCACTTTATACAAGTCAATTAGGGCCACATTTTGACTCTAATCAACCATGTAAGTCACTCTTCCACCATATTAGAGTCACTTTGCACCCTATAAGAGTCACTTGGCCACCGATATTTGGTACAATTGACCTATTAACATCATATACATACAATTTGACATCTTTTAACCACCTCTTGGTACCGACTTTTATACAAGTCAATTTATGGCAATATTTGACTCTAATCAACCTTGTAAGTGACTCTTCACCATATTAGAGTCACTTTGCACCCTATACGAGTCTATTGCCACCATATATTGGTACATTGACCTATTAACATCATATACATGCAATTTGACATCCTTTAAAACCACCTCTATGTACCACTTTTAAATACAAGTCAATTTAGGCCCCATAGTTTGGCTCTAATCAACCATGTAAGTCACGTCTTCACCATATTAAGTCACTTTGCACCCTATAAGAGTCACTTGGCCACCATATATTGGTACAATTGACCTATTAACATCATATACATGCAATTGACATCTTTTAACCACCTCTTGGTACCTCTTTTATATAAGTCAATTAGGGCCACATTTTGCTCTAATCAACCATGTAAGTCACTCTTCACCATATTAGAGTCACTTTGCACCCAATAAGAGTCACTTGCCACCATATATTGGTATAATTGACCTATTAAACATCATATACATGCAATTTGACATCTTTTAACCACATCTCGGTACCACTTTTATACGAGTCAATTTTGGGAAACATTTTGGCTCTAATCAACCATGTAAATCACTCTTCACCATATTTAAGTCACTTTGCACCCTATAAGAGTCACTTGCAACCATATATTGGTACAATTGACCTATTAACATCATATACATGCAATTTGACATCCTTTAACCACCTCTTGGTAGCCACTTTTATATAAGTCAATTAGGGCCACATTTTGACTCTAATCAACCATGTAAGTCACTCTCACCATATTAGAGTCACTTTGCACCCTATAAAGAGTCTCTTGCCACCATATATTGGTACAATTGATCTATTAACTTCATATACATGCAATTTGACATCCCTTTAACCACCTCCCTGTACCACTTTTATACAAGTCAATTTGGACCATATTTGGGCCCTAATCAACCATGTAAGTCACTCTTCACCATATTAGAGTCACTTGCACCCTATAAGAGTCACTTGCCACCATATATTGGTACAATTGACATGTTAATCATCATCTACAATGCAATTTAACATCCTTTAACCACCTCTTGGTACCACTTTTATACGAGTCAATTTTGCGGAAAACATTTGGCTCTAATCAACAATGTAAGTCACTCTTCACCATATTAGAGTCACTTTGCACCCTATAACGAGTCACTTGCCACCATATATTGGTACAATTGACCTATTAACATCATATACATGCAATTTGACAACTTTTAACCACCTCTTGGTACCCCTTTTATATAAGTCAATTAGGGCCACATTTTGACTCTAATTAACCATGTAAGTCACTCTTCACCATATTAGAGTCACTTGTACCCTATAAGAGTCACTTGCCACGATAAATTGGTACAATTGACCTATTAACATCATATACATGCAATTTGACATCTTTTAACCACCTCTCGGTACCACTTTTATACGAGTCAATTTTGGGAAACATTTTGGCTCTAATCAACCATGTAAATCACTCTTCACCATATTTAAGTCACTTTGCACCCCTATAAGAGTCACTTGCAACCATATATGGTACAATTGACCTATTAACATCATATACATGCAATTTGACATCCTTTAACCACCTCTTGGTACCACTTTTATATAAGTCAATTAGGGCCACATTTTGACTCTAATCAACCATGTAAGTCACTCCTTCACCATATTAGAGTCACTTTGCACCCTATAAGAGTCTCTTGCCACCATATATTGGTACAATTGATCTATTAACTTCATATACATGCAATTTGACATCCTTTATAACCACCTCCCTAGTACCACTTTTATACAAGTCAATTAGGCCACATTTGACTCTAATCACCATGTAAGTCACTCTTCACCATATTAGAGTCACTTTGCTCCCTATAAGAGTCACTTTGCACCATATATTGGTACAATTGACCTATTAACATCATATACATGCAATTTGACATCTTTAACCACCTCTTCGGTACCACTTTATACGAAGTCAATTTATGGAAACATTTTGGACTCTAATCAACCATGTAAAGTCACTCTTCACCATATAGAAGTCACTTGCACCCTATAAGAGTCACTTGGCAACCATATATTGGTACAATTGACCTATTAACTCATATACATGCAATTTGACATCCTTAAACCACCTCTCTGTAACCACTTTTATACAAGTCAATTTAGGACCATATTTGGGCCCTAATCAACCAGTAAGTCACCTTCACCATATATAGAGTCACTTGCACCCTATAAGAGTCACTTGCCACCAATATATTGGTACAATTGACCTATTATAAAATTCATATACATGCCATTTGACATCTTTTAACCACCTCTTGGTACCTCTTTTATATAAGTCAATTAGGGCCACATTTTTGACTATCCACCATGTAAGTCACTCTTCACCATATTAGAGTCACTTTGCACCCCAATAAGAGTCACTTGCCACATATATTGGTATATTGACCTATTAACATCATATACATGCAATTTGACATCTTTTAACCACATCCTCGGTACCACTTTTATACGAGTCAATTTTGGGAAACATTTTGGCTCTAATCAACCATGTAATCACTCTTCACCATTTAAGTCACTTTGCACCCTATAAGAGTCACTTGCAACCATATATTGGTACAATTGACCTATTAACATCATATACATGCAATTTGACATCCTTTAACCACCTCTTGGTACCACTTTTATATAGTCAATTAGGGCCATTTTGACTCTAATCAACCATGTAAGTCACTCTTCACCATATTAGAGTCACTTTGCACCCTATAAGAGTCTCTTGCCACCATATATTGGTACAATTGATCTATTAACTTCATATACATGCAATTTGACATCCTTTAACCACCTCCCTGTACCACTTTTATACAAGTCAATTTTGGACCATATTTGGGCCTAATCAACCATGTAAGTCACTCTTCACCATATTAGAGTCACTTTGCACCCTATAAGAGTCACTTGCCACCATATATTGGTACAATTGACATGTTAACATCATCTACATGCAATTTAACATCCTTTAACCACCTCTTGGTACCACTTTTATACGAGTCAATTTTGGGAAACATTTGGCTCTAATCAACAATGTAAGTCACTCTTCACCATATTAGAGTCACTTTGCACCCTATAAGAGTCACTTGCCACCATATATTGGTACAATTGACCTATTAACATATACATGCAATTTGACAACTTTTAACAACTCTGGTACCCTTTTATATAAGTCAATTAGGGCCACATTTTGACTCTAATTAACCATGTAAGTCACTCTTCACCATATTAGAGTCACTTTGCACCCTATAAGAGTCACTTGCCACGATAAATTGGTACAATTGACCTATAAATCATATACATGCAATTTGACATCTTTTAACCACCTCTCGGTACCACTTTTATACGAGTCAATTTTGGGAAACATTTTGGCTCTAATCAACCATGTAAATCACTCTTCACCATATTAAGTCACTTTGCACCTATAAGAGTCACTTGCAACCATATATTGGTACAATTGACCTATTAACATCATATACATGCAATTTGACATCCTTTAACCACTCTTGGTACCATTTTATATAAGTCAATTAGGGCCACATTTTGACTCTAATCAACCATGCAAGTCACTTCTTCACCATATTAGAGTCATTTTGAACCCTATAAGAGTCTCTTGCCACCATATATTGGTACAATTGATCTATTAACTTCATATACATGCAATTTGACATCCTTTAACCACCTCTATATACCACTTTTATACAAGTCAATTAGGGACATTTTGACTCTAATCAACCATGTAAGTCATCTTCACCATATTAGAGTCACTTTGCACCCTATAAGAGTCACTTGCCACCATATATTGGTACAATTGACCTATTAACATCATATACATACAATTTGACATCTTTTAACCACCTCGTGGTACCACTTTTATACAAGTCATTTATGGCAATATTTTGACTCTAATCAACCTTTAAGTGACTCTTCACCATATTAGAGTCACTTTGCACCCTATAGAGTCTATTGCACCATATATTGGTACAATTGCCTATTAACATCTATACATGCAATTTGACATCCTTTAACCACCTCTATGTACACTTATACAAGTCAATTTAGGCCCATATTTGGCTCTAATCAACATGTAAGTCACTTCTTCACCATATTAGAGTCACTTTGCACCCTATAAGAGTCACTTGCCACCATATATTGTACAATTTGATCTATTAACATCATATCATGCAATTTGACATCTTTTAACACCTCTTGGTACCCCTTTTATATAAGTCAATTAGGGCCACAATTTTGACTCTAATCAACCATGTAAGTCACTCTTCACCAATTAGAGTCACTTTGCACCCAATAAGAGTCACTTGCCACCACTATGTTGGTATAATTGACCTATTACATCATATACATGCAATTTGACATACTTTTAACCATCCGGTACCATTTATAAGTCAATTTTGGGAAACATTTTGCTGTAATCAACCATGTAAATCACTCTTCACCATTTAAGTCACTTTGCACCCTATAAGAGTCACTTGCAACCATATATTGGTACCAATTGACCTATTAACATATATACATGCAATTTGACATCCTT
>NW_027420239.1:0-9468 GCF_009905375.1 Apium graveolens
AATCTTTCTAATGGCTGACAAGAATTCTGAGAGGGCGGCCAAAATTGCCTCGGCTTCAAAACGAGGTAAGGATATCGAGATCCGCTCTTCATATATGTCTTTAATTGATATGATTAATACTAGGGGGGATGAATATCCCTCCACTGCACATCTCGACTCTTTTAATCACTGTAATACTTGGCATAACATAGATTTCAATAAACTAAATGCTCGTTATAACGTCCCTCCCCCTTTAGACTAGTTCCAGTCTCTGGTGGTGACCGTACTTGCCACTGGAGGCCCGATACTTTTCATCTACACCGACGCCCTTAACGCTGGGCTTAGGTTCCCTTTCCATCCTTTTATCCCTCATCTTTTGGCGACTTACAAATCAACCCATGTCAGCTTCCTCCAAACGCCTGGAGGAATATTCTATGTTTTATGGTTTGTTGTCTTAGGGAGGGCTTTCCTCTTTCGGTAGCCGTTTTTAGGAAAGTCTTCCAATGTTACAATAGTTCTTAATATTTGTGGCTGGGTTTATGTCAAACAAAGGCCCAAAAGCAAACATATCTTTAATAGCGCCTCTATTCCTGATAATAATCCAAATTGGAGGAATAGTTTCGTTGGGTTACGTTGGGAGAATGGCGACTGGGGCACGCTCTTTCGATCTTCCTTTGGGAAGGTCAGTGATGGTAGCCTCAAATCCATTCACTTAACTCCTGAAGAAACTATTATTTATAATGGCCTTACTCAGGATGATGGTACGACCACCAGCTGGACTCTCTTAGAGGAGTTTTCCCTAATTCATGTGGGACTATCCTCTGTTTCTCAACAGGGTATTTTTCTTCCCTTCTCAATTTTACTTCATTTCATGCGTTATTAACTTCACTTATTTTGTCCTTTGTTTTGTTTCAGCTGCTAAGGAGATTAACGAGGACAACGTTCCTTTGGTTGAGGAGACAGCTAGGATGAAGAAAGCTCGGCTCGCAGGCCTAGACACCCGGGGAAAGGCGACAGAGCCTATCTTCTTGAGAAAGCACAAGGAGCCTATGGGGGAGGCTTCAACTGAAGGAGCTGAGGGCCATAATGCTCCTATCACTGCTGCTGCCCCTGCTGCTGCTGCTACAGGCGCCTTTCAGCCTCTCTGGGGATTCCGCCGAGGGGATACCGTGGTTGGTTCCACGAAGCATGCTTGGGATTGGTCCTACCATAGCGTGACCCCAAAGGACTTTACTGATGTGGTGGCCACCCCTGACCTTGAGAGGATTAAGCTCATGGGAGCCCAATCTCTGGCTTCGGTATGCCTTCTCTTTTTTAAACTTATTTCTCGTTCTTGTAGCACTTTCTTGCCTTATACTTTGTTAATTGTTTTGTTTCAGTCTAACGCCTACTTTCAAGGCGCTGTGAGGCAAGCCGAATCATGGAAGCGGGCTTCTGATAAGGCCGATAATGCCCTCAGGAGGCAGCAGAAGAAGTATGCTACCCTGGAGAAGAAGCTCAAGCGCAAGGAGGAAGAACTCGGAGAGTCTAACGCCGAGCTGGTGGTACTTCGGGCGGAGAAGGATAAAGCTATAGACAATTATCTGGACTCGGAGGAGTTTGCCCAATCCATGAGGATTAGGGATGATTCAGTCTTTCCCGAGTTTTTTAGGACTGGTTGGGACACGGCCCTTGGGACCGTGAACGAGGCTTGTCCTGATATTAACCCGGCGGACTACATCTGCCCTGACGATGAGGCTTTGCTACAGAGGTTTCGTACCCGAGTAGTTGTCTCGGATCATGTTCCTCAGGATCCACTTCTTCCTCCTCCCGAGTCTTTTTCCAGACCTGCTGAGGATGACAGCTCTTCCTCCTCCGAGACAACGGAGACATCTAGCGAGAGCGGAGAAGACGATGATATGGACGCCGAGGGCACCTCAGCTCCTTAGAGCTTTTTCAGCCCTGCGTGGCTTTTTTATTTTCGAGACTTTATTTATCAAACTTTTGTAACATCTATCAGATCTATCTCATTTATCACCTTTTATGCTTTGCATCCATGCATTTGATTTTTATTTGTTAGGCCACAATCATACTTTGAAGAACTTATGAATTTCATAAAATTGTCTGGGATTCGTCCCTTACACAAGTCTTAATAAATTTCGTAATAAAACTAAAACATATAAATCCTAAGCAAGCAAAGCTTCAAGGTGCTTTTCAACCTACTCGCCATCCTGACGAGTGAGAATCGTACTTCGACCATCTTACACGTAGTAAACCTTCAGGTTTTGTGCGTGCCAGGTTCTCGGGACTTCAAAACCATCCATAGTCTCCAGCTTGTAGGTTCCTCTACCCTGAACGCTCTTGACTCTATACGGCCCTTCCCAATTTGGGGCAAGCTTTCCTTTCTGTCCGACACCAGAAGCCTCTATTTTTCTCAAGACTAGGTCACCTTGTTTGAAAAACCTCTCTTTAACCCTTAGGTTGTAGTAGAATGAAGCCTTTTTCTGATATTCTACTATCTTTGCGTGTGCTTTATCTCGTACTTCATCGATTAAATCCAGGGCTAACTTCTGCCCTTCCTCATTTTCTTTTTCATCAAAAGCCTGAATCCTTGGAGAAGAATGTGATATCTCCACGGGAACTACTGCTTCCGCCCCATATGCCAACATGAAAGGAGTTGCATCTGTCGTGACTCTACAGGTAGTCCTATAAGCCCATAATATGGGAAGTATCTCATCTACCCAATTATTTCTCGACTTTTCGATCCTCTTCTTTAGTCCATCCAGGATTATCCGATTTGCTACTTCCGCTTGCCCATTGGCTTGCGGGTGAGCCACAGAGGTGAATCGTAACTCAATTTCATTTTCTTCACAATACTTCTTGAATTCCTCATTGTTGAATTGCGTTCCATTGTCAGTGACGAGGATACGGGGAATTCCATATCGGCACATGATGTTTTCCCACAGGAATTGTGCAACCTGCTTAGTTGTGATTTTGGCCAAAGGTTTGGCTTCGATCCACTTGGTGAAATAATCAATGGCTACAATCAGAAACTTCCTTTGTGCTGTGGCCATAGGAAAAGGCCCTAGAATATCCATCCCCCACATAGCAAAGGGAATAGGTGAGTTGATAGAGGTCAGCATCTCGGGGGGTTGTCTGGCGACTGGTGCATGCTTCTGACAACGATCACACTTCTTTACATATTCTTTGGCATCAGCCATCATTTCTGGCCAATAGAAGCCTAAACGAGTTATCTTATGAGCCAAGGCCCTGCCCCCCAAGTGTTGCCCACAAATGCCTTCATGCACTTCCTCAAGAGCCAAGCGTGCCTCATCCGGCCTGAGACACCTCAAGTAAGGAACCACGAAAGATCTCTTATACAGAATCCCATCTATCAAGGAGTACCTTAGTGCTCGAACAGTTAACTTTCGTGCTTCAGTTGCATCGCTTGGCAACCATCCGGTTTGAATGTGAGCCTTAATGGGATCGATCCATGACGTCCCCAGGCCTATGGGAGCCACAAGCTTAACATCTATGCTTCGCGTCTTTAAAACACGAAAGTATACACTCCCTGAACTTTCTTCTATCTCAGATGAAGCAAACTTTGATAGCGCGTCTGCCTTAACATTTTCTTCCCTTGGAATGTGCTCAACATGACATTCATTAAATTGGGTCATCACAGCCCTTACTAGGCGGACATATTTAGCCATTGTATCATCCCTTGCCTCAAATTCTCCCTTTACTTGGGATATGATCAGCTTTGAGTCTCCACGGACCTTTAAGTTTTTGACTCTAAGTGTCCCAGCTAGACCAAGGCCTGCTATCAGGGCTTCATACTCTGCCTCATTGTTTGTGGTTGGGAAGTCTAGCTTCATGGCATACTCAATTAAGAATCCATCAGGGCTTTGCAAAACCAACCCTGCTCCACTGGAATTTGTTTTTGATGCTCCATCAAAATAGAGAACCCAATATTCTTTCTCCTTGTCCCCATTGTCGACTCCCTTGTCTTGAGGTGTGGTATCTTCCTGCCCCCCGACTTCTTGGTTGGGTATGGTACATTCCACCACGAAGTCAGCTAGTGCCTGGGCTTTTATGGCTATACGTGGCTTATACTTGAGATCGAACTCTCCCAACTCTATTGCCCACTTAATTAGTCTCCCACTTGCCTTGGGACTGTGAATGATATTTCTCAGTGGCTGATTTGTTAGCACTTCAATTTGGTGAGCTTGAAAATAAGGACGCAGCTTTCTTGAAGCCATCACCAAGGCTAAAGCAAATTTCTCAATGGCTGAATAATTCAACTCAGCACCACGCAAAATTTTGCTGACATAGTATACGGGTTTCTGGACTTTCAGTTCCTCCTTAACCAACACCGCGCTCAAGGCGCTTTCTGAAACAGCCAAGTACAAGAATAAAACTTCACCCAGAACTGGCTTGGCCAACAACGGGGCCTGGCCCATATACTTCTTTAACTCTTCAAATGCCTTCTGATTTTCCTCACTCCATACAAAGTCTTTAATGTTCTTTAATGACTTGAAGAATGACAAGCACTTGTCTCCTGACTTGGAGATGAATCGCCCTAGCGCAGCAACCCTTCCTGTGAGTTTCTGAACATCCTTGACAGTTTTTGGGGGTTCCATGTCCAGGATTGCCTTTATTTTATCGGGGTTAGCCTCAATTCCCCTCTTTGAGACCATCAATCCCAAGAATTTTCCAGATCCTACTCCGAAAGCACACTTCGTGGGATTCAACATCATCTTGTGGTACCTCAGGACCTCAAAAGCTTCCCTCAAATGGGTTATATGATCAGTCTTTACTAGACTCTTGACTAGCATGTCATCAACATAGACTTCCATAGTCTTCCCAATAAGATCTTTAAAAATTTTATTCACCAACCTTTGATAGGTGGCTCCTGCATTCTTGAGACCAAACGCCATAACAAGATAACAATAAACACCAAAGTCAGTGATAAATGATACCTTTGGAATGTCATCCTTATGCATTTTGATCTGGTTGTATCCGCTAAATCCATCCATGAAACTCAACATCTCATGTCCAGCGGTGGCATCAATCAAAGTATCAATTCTAGGCAGCGGAAAATAATCTTTGGGACATGCATCATTCAGATCGGTGAAGTCTATACACATCCTCCACTTTCCATTAGCCTTCTTCACCATTACAGGGTTTGCTAACCACTCCGGAAATTGAATCTCCTCAATGAAACCAGCCTCTAAGAGCTTTTCCACTTCCTGCTTTATAGCCTCTTGTCTTTCCGGGGCAAAATTTCTTTTCTTTTGTTTTACTGTCTTCCGGCTTGGATCCACGTTTAACTTGTGGGTAATTAACCCCGGGTCTATGCCTGGCATATCAGCTGCTGACCATGCAAACACATCACTATTTTCTTGCAAAAATTTCACTAACTTCCCTCTAAGGGGCTCCTCTAATGTAGCTCCAATGAAAGTCATCCTCTCAGGATTCTTGGGATCTAAAGGAACCGAATCCAATTCTTCTGCTGGCCTTCCTCTATTCTCATCATTTTCTCGAACATCCATATCTTCAATAGGAAGAACCTGCCCCCCGACTCCATCTGCCCTCAAAGAGGCCACATAACAGCTTCTAGCCATTTTTTGATCTCCCCTCTCTTCTCCAATCCCGTTTCGGGTGGGAAACTTCATGACTGAATGGTAGGAAGAGGGGACTGCCTTGAAGGCATGTATCCCTGTTCTCCCCATGATAGCATTATAAGTTGAACTAGCCTTTACCACCACAAAATCCAGCATCTGCGTTGCTTGCCTTGGCTCCGTACCTATGGTGGTTGGTAATTTAATTATCCCTTCCACAGGACATTCTACTCCAGCAAATCCATATATCGGCATGTCGGTTGGTGTCAACTGGGAGTCGTTATACCCCATCCTTAGAAAGGTGTCGTGGAGCAAGATATCCACAGAAGCACCATTATCCACAAGGACCCTCTTAACCGGGCTATTTCCTATTATCGGCGTTATGACCAGCGGGTCGTCATGGGGAAACTTCACACCCTCTAGGTCGGAATCATCAAAAGCCAATGTTACTTCTGTCCTGGCCCTCTTCGGGGCTTCTCCAACAATATGCATAACCTCTCTAGTATATGCCTTTCTGGAATTTTTGGACAATCCAGCAGCAGTTGGACCTCCAAAGATCGTGTTTATCACAGGCCCTCGAGGTCTCGGCCCTCCATAAATGGTGTTTATAACTGGTCCTCTAGGTTGGGGATTCCGCCCCTGATCATCTTGGTCCCTCCTACGATCTTCAAAGTTCTTCCTTCCATTATTGTTTCTGTCTCCTCCATCTCCAGTATACTTGTTCAGCCTTCCTTTTCGAATCAAAAACTCAATTTCATCTTTCAACTGCCTACACTCATCGGTGTCATGACCAACATCTTTGTGAAACCTGCAATACTTGCCCTTATCTAGCTTGGCGGGATCAGCCTTCAAGGGCTTAGGCCAGCGAATATCTCTGTCTTTCTCAATCTCCATCAAAATCTGACTTCTGGGGGCATTCAGCTTAGCGTATTCAGTGAACTTTTGCCCAGGTCCTCCCTTCTTGGGGGTTGAATCAGGGTTTTGTTCAGTTCTAGGATACTTATCCTTAGCGATGTACTCCAAATCAGTTTTTCGTTTCTTGCCTCCAGTGGGCTCATTACTTACTACGGTCTTCCTCATACTCTCTTCAACCTTGATATACTTCCCTGCCCTCTCTTGGAGCTGCAACATGCTCTCAGGGGGTCGTTTGGCCAAAGACATCTTGAAAAACTCATCCCTAGTTCCTTGTTGCAGCGCTATCATGGCTACCTTATCATCAAGGTCTGGGACTTTTAAAGCCTCCTTTGTAAAACGATTTAGGTAATCTCTTAAGGATTCTTTAGCTCCCTGCACAAGACTCATAAGAGATGCTGAACTTTTCTCATGGACTCTTCCACTGATGAATTGCTTAATAAAAGCCTGACTTAATTCTCTGAACGATCCAATAGAGTTTGGGGGCAGGCGACTGTACCATCTTTGAGCCATACCCGACAGGGTTTGAGGGAAGGCCCGACACTTTATAGCATCATTCACGGGTTGCAGCAGCAGTGCATTAGAGAATGTCCTAACATGATTAGCGGGGTCTCCCGTGCCATCATAGGCTTTGATAGTGGGCATCTTAAATTTTCTTGAGATATGGGCATTCATTATCTCTTCTGTGAAGGGTGGAGTTGGATCATCAGGATCCCCAAGGGGAAGGAGATTGCTTGGATCAGTTCTTGGGACAGCAGCCCTTCTTCTTACCGGACCATCCAGGTCTATGATAGGAGGAGGATTTCTCCCCCTAGGAGGTATGTGGGGTCTGGTGGCTTGGTAAGCCTCCAAATCACGCCTCAGCCTTTGGATTTCAGCCTCATGAGCCCTGATCTTTTCCTGCACTTCTTGGGGATTCGCCCCTGGGGTGCTTTGGGGGCGTTGCCTTCCATCGGCCATTGGCTCTTTTCCAGGACGCCTCCTTCTTGGGGCCACTTCATCATCCGAAGATTCGGAGTCTCTCTCAGTGTATGGACCAGAAAATTCCCGATCCTCAGGGATAGGATCCAAACCTCGTATATAGGGGGGCGACCGCCCTCGTGCTTCGCTTCGCCCAGCATATCCACTTCCTCCAACCTCAGGGTGAAGGGGCATCCCATAAGGGGGGTTAGTAGTAACAATAGTTGAGTATTCATACCCGACGGGTCGAGAATTCACAGGTATATGTATTTGTTGAACTTGAGGATTCGTACCTTGAACAGTCGGGGGAGTTGTCCCTTGTGGCTGAGGATGAGTTGCCCCTGTCTGGGCTTCCCCCTGAGTAGATGCATAAGTTGAATGGGGAGGAACCTCCACGGTTGATGAAATCACCTGGGTTGTCCCTGATGGTGTTCCCTCCTCCAGAGTGCTGGTTGTTCTCCGTGTTCTCGCCATGGTTGTTGTTGCGTAACTTCCCACAGACGGCGCCAAATGTTATGGATTAAAACTACTATATATAATTGCTGTATTTAATACTAAGGAACGTGAGCTTCGAGGCTCGATTTGACTGCTCTTGTGTTTCGTGACTCAATCTGCCTTAACAAGATGCCTACGTACCTTGCTGATTGCCAAGGATCAAGTCAAAAAACGTAGTTCTGATTTGTGGGGTGAGGCCCCTTATATAGATGCGGGAGTCCTTGAATTGGACTTGGTATAGGAGGCTTGGTGGATAAGCCTCTGAATTAGGATAGACTTAGGAGTCCTAGGAAGTAGGAAGTTGATTCCTTATCCTTTCAGGTCCCCTTGAGGCTAATCTCTAAGGATTTATATCCTCATCGGGACTCTTTTCAACATCTGATTTCTCCCTTATTAATTAATTACGAAATTAATTAATAATCAGGGCTTTTTGGGCCTCTTTTATTCCACCAGGCCTAATCTGGTCCGTCAGACTTAACCTTTCTGGTCTGAATATTATACATCTTATTATTATTGGGCCTAGCAGCCCATTAATTATAAAATCAGGACTTATTTATCCCTATCATGAGGCATCCCATTTTTTGGATATCTTTTCATAATTTGTCCCTACGGATTTATGAAATTGCATTCGCATTTATTTGGGGTCGTCCGAAAGTGAATCTGGGGCTGAAACCAATGAAACTAGGTTTCAAAATAATTCTCGTAGGCAGGGGTACACGAGGTATGGAGCCAAAATTGAGGCGTCCCATTTTTTGGATATCTTTTCATAAATTGTCCCTATGGATTTATGAAATTGCATTCGCATTTATTTGGGGTCGTCCGAAAAGTGAATCGGGGCTGAAACAAATGAAACTAGGTTTCAAAATAATACTCGTAGGCAGGGGTACACGAGGTATGGAGCCAAAATTGAGGCATCCCATTTTTTGGATATCTTTTCATAATTTGTCCCTATGGATTTATGAAATTGCATTCGCATTTATTTGGGGTCCTCCGAAAGTGAATCGGGGCTGAAAACCAATGAAACTAGGTTTCAAAATAATTCTCGTAGGCAGGGGTACACGAGGTATGGAGCCAAAATTGAGGCGTCCCATTTTTTGGATATCTTTTCATAATTTGTCCCTATGGATTTATGAAATTAGCATTCGCATTTATTGGGGTCGTCCGAAAGTGAATCGGGGGCTGAAACAATGAAACTAGGTTTCAAAATAATTCTCGTAGGTAGGGGTACACGAGGTATGGAGCCAAAATTGAGGCAATCCCATTTTTTGGATATCTTTTCATAATTTGTCCCTATGGATTTATGAAATTGCATTCGCATTTATTTGGGGTCGTCCGAAAGTGAATCTGGGCTGAAACCAATGAAACTAGGTTTCAAAATAATTCTCGTAGGCAGGGGTACACGAGGTATTGAGCCAAAATTGAGGCATCCCATTTTTTGGATATCTTTTCATAATTTGTCCCTATGGATTTATGAAATTAGCATTCGCATTTATTTGGGGGTCGTCGAAAGTGAATCGGGGCT
>NW_027420240.1:0-10164 GCF_009905375.1 Apium graveolens
TTTCAAAGTTTGTTTCTTCGAAAAACTAATAGCGTTTACATACACTCATTTGGTACGTATAGTCCTAATATCAATTCCGAAATTCATTTTCTCATGCACTACATAGTTGGGGCTCAAAAGTTTTTCCCGTCTGTCAGGGTTACTATTCATTAAACGTTTTACAAGGTCTTAAAAATTTGAGTTATTACAGTCTTCCCCTCTAACAAGAATTCCGTCCCGGAATCAATTAGAAAATAAGTGGGGATATCTATTCCTCATTGCGTCTTCCGGTTCCCAAGTTGATTCTCAACATTTTGATGTCTCCATAAGATCCTAACTAGCTCACAGTTTTGTTCCTCAACACTTGTTCTTTGTGGTCCATTATCCTTACTGGCTGCGGATGTAGGTCAGGTCTGGTTGTAAACTACCTGCTCGTACTCTATTACATGTCGTGCATCTGCATGGTACTTCCTTAATATGGACACGTGGAACACGTTGTGTACTTTGCAAATTAGGAGGCAAGGCGGCTCGTAAGCTAGAGGTCCTATTCTCCTCAAAATTTCAAAGGGTCCGATATCTGGGACTCAGCTTCCTTTCTTCCAAATCTCATTACTCCTTCCAACGAAGATACCTTCAATAGCACAGAATCTCCTACTTCATATTCCCTATATTTCCTGGTCTGGTCGGCGTACTCTTTTGTCTGTCCTGTGCTGCTACCAGTCTTTTTCTGATGAGTCCCCCATTTCCCAGTCTGCTGGACTAACTCTGGTCCTAATATCTTGTGTTCTCCAACTTCTCCAACAGGGAGAGCGACATCTTCTTCTTCCGTAAAGAGCTTCATACGGGGGCATTCCTATATGGCGTGAGCTATTGTTGTAAGCAAATTCGATCAGGGTAGTGGTCATCCCAATTTCCTTTGAAATCAATGGCACATACTCGTAGCATATCTTCTAGGGTCTGAATAGTCCTTTCGCTTTGTCCATCAGTCTGGGGGTGGTAAGCGGTACTCATGTTTAGTCTGGTGCTTACGCATTCTGGAAGCTTCTCAAAATCGAGAATTAAACCTTGGGTCTCTATCTGACACTATGGCTACAGGACCACCGTGTCTTACTATATTTCCTTCAAGTAATATCTGCCAACTTGTCTATGGTGTATCTTTCGTTGATTGGTAGGAAGTGTGCGGAATTGGTCAATCTATCTATGATAACCTATATGGCATCGTGATTGGTCTTTGTTCTTGGTAAGCCTGTCACAAATCCATGGCTATATGCTCCATTTCCATTCCGGAATTTCTAGGGTCGTAATAGTCACTAGGTCGCTGATGTTCAGCCTTCACTCTCAGCATGTCAAGCACTTGCTGACCACTCTGCTACTTCTCTCTTCATGTTAGGCCACCAATAATATTCATTAAGGTCTCGGTACATTTTCGTACTTCCTGGGTGGATTGAATATCTAGAGTTGCCCTTCGTGTAGCAGCTCGTCCTTTAACTCTTGCATATTTGGAATCCAAATTCGGGACACATACCTCATGATTCCTTTCGTCGTCTCGTTCTCGCATCTTACTCTTCACGGGTCAAGGTTCCTCTTTCTTCATTCATCTTCTTTTCCTGACATATTCTATCTTTTCAGTCAGCTCTGGCACTAGCTTAATCTCAAATAACCCTTCCGTTCCCCTACCGGTCATTCTCACGTTAATTTCCATCTCAAATTCCTTAATCAACTCCTCCGATGTCATTATCATCTTGAGTATTTCCTTCCTACTAAGGGCGTCAGCCACCACATTGACTTACCCGGGCGATACAAATTTCACAGTCGTAGTCTTTTATCAACTCTAACCATCTCCTCGTCTCATATTCAGTTCCTTTTGAGTGAAAATATATTTGAGGCTCTTATGGTCAGTATAGATCTCGCATTTACACTGTATAGGTAGTTGTCTCCAATTTTTAGGGCAAACACTATGGCTGCTAATTCTAGATCATGCGTAGGTATCTGCTCTCATATTCCTTCAATCGCCAAGAGGTATACGCTATAACTTTACCGTGCTGCATTAGTACACTCCTAATCCTTTAAGCGATGCGCCTCTGTATATCACAAACTATCCCTTTCCATCGGGAAGAGCGAGCACTGGTGCTGACACCCCAGCCTCCGTTTCAGTTCTTGAAAACTCTCCTCACATTTCTCTGTCCATACAACTTTTCTATCTTCCGGGTAAGTCTAGTCAGTGGACCGGCATCTTAGCAAAATCTTGCACGAATCTTCGGTAATATCCTGCTAAACCCACAAAACTCCTAACCTCCGTTGGGGTAGTTGGTCTTTCCCAATTGGATATCCCTCTATCTTGGCAGGGTCAACTAAAACTCCTATGCTACTCACCACATGTCCTAAAAATTGAACTTCTCTCAACCAAAACTAGCATTTTGAGAACTTGGCATACAATTTCTCATTCCTCAAAATTTCTAAGACTATCCTCAAATGTTCTGCGTGTTCTTGCTCTGTCTTTGAGTAGATCAGAATATCATCGATAAAAACTATCACACATATATCCAGGTACTTTTTGAACACTTGTTCATCAAATCCATAAAGGTTGCGGGTGCATTGGTTAACCTAAATACATAACTAAGAACTCATATTGTCCATACCTAGTGCGAAAAGCAGTCTTCGGTATATCTTCCGGTTTGATTTTCAACTGGTGATATCCTATTCTTAAATCTATTTTGGAAAAATTACAGCTCTCTGAGTTGATCGATAGGTCATCAATTCTGGGAAGATGGTACATTCTTTAGTTAGCTTATTCATCTCTCAATAGTCTATGCATAATCTCATGCTGCTATCCTTTTTCTTTACGAACAGTACTGGCGCTCCCCATGGCGACACACTGGGCCTTATCATTCCATTATCTATAACTCATGCAGTTGAGAAGCTAGTTCTTTCATCTCAACTGGGGCTAGCCTATATGGGGCCTTGGATACTAGTGCCATTCCTGGTGCTAACTCTATAGCGAATGTAATAACCCCAAAATTTTGAACTTTTTGTAACCCTTATGAAGATGTTTTTGCTGATTATGCTGATAAGAAAACTTTCCATGCCACCCTTGTAGAGGTTCTTTTATTGTTATTCTGAGATCTATTAGTACTCTATATGGTATATAAGTGTATGTAAAGATCGTCAGAATCCGAATTCGAACACTTTGATTTTTCCGAAAATCCACCACCATACCGAAAGAATTGAGTATAAGGTAACAGATAAAAAGGATTTAAATTCAAGGATTATAAGAGAGGATCATAAAAGGAATATAATGTATTGAGAAAGGTTTAAGGAAACCCAAGTAATAAGATCCGGGTATGATCCCTCAAACGATAAACGAGAACGAAAGTTAAGCGAACCGTATAACAGATCAGCGGTCATTAGCCAAGTAATTAGGAGTTAATCAAAGAGGTAAATGATGATGATGTCATCACACCAACAAAAGAGGACAAGTGTGGGAAGATGACATAGGAGGATGATATAAGCATGACCAAAGGGAAGGAATGTTGGTTGATTATAAACCACACAAAATTTACCATGGTTAAAAGGTAATTAAGCAAAATAAAAGGCAAAACACCAACAAAACAATTCATAACACAAAACACAAGTTTACTTTACCTTTTCCACAAGAAGCTCTCGGCCCCTTTTATTTTCAAAAAAGAAAAACTCAAATTCAAGTTCCAAGCTTTGTTAATTAGTGAGGTAATATCTAAGGTTCCTTGTACATAGATATAGATATCCTATGAATATAAGCTTCAAATTCCTTCACAATCTCTTCCTATAATTCTGGAAGAAAGAGAGTGAATAGCATTTTTCAAGAACTTGAAATTTTGATCTTATGTTTTTGTTTAGATAAAGCTTAGTAAGGATTTTCCAAGGTTTTTCAAGCTCATTAGTTACTCCTACTCCAAGGAAGGTAGAATCTCTTAACCTAGCATTATATGAATGTTAAGAGCTTATTATTAGTAGTATAGTTCATGAGAGGCATGATTATTGAATATTAAAGATTGGTTAGTTTTGAATGTTTTTGGAGTTGTAAATCTTGATGATTAGTTAATGACTTAAGTAAGCTCTTAGTTCATGATTGAGAAGTAGTATAAATTGGAAATATTGTGTTGTTGGGGCTGTTGTAGTAAAGGGATGAAGTTTGTTTGTAGTGGTGATTGTGGGTTGATTGTGAATTGATTGGATGGTTTAATTTGGTATCGCTTAAACATAGCCGTCGTAATGCCTGATTTACTTTAGACTACTTTTGTTCTTAACATCAGGACCCGTGAACTCACTATTAGGTTTTTGACCATTGCCATGATTAGATAGTTCATGTTACAAGCTTCGTTTTGATATGTGGTTCACTTGAATCCGATGTACGGTTAGGAAAACGACCGTTTTAAGTAATGGCGTTTCGCGACCGAACCCTTACCCTCGCCTTACTTTAAAACCTTGGTTAAGGCCCTTAAATGACTAATTGGTGTATAAAACAATTATTTAAAGTGGATAGGCAGTTGGTCGGGTACTCGAAAGGATCGCCTTAAAACCCTTAATGGTTAATTTATTAAAATAGTGGAGCCGAGGGTACTCGAGCGACTTAAGTGAACCGTTAAGCGCAAAAGCGAACGTTAGGGTCTAATTGGTTTAAAGTATAGATTCATAAGCGACTTTGGTTTAATTCCAACTTATATGTTGTTTAAGGTTACCAGACTCGTCCCAAGCCTTTTATCACCCCCAGTCACTCAGCAAGTTTTCTACCCGTTATATTGTTGTTGTGATGTAAATATATGTATACGCATTATCTTGTGATAAATGCATGATGGTTATTAGCAAATCTTGCGATATATTGGAATGCTGATATGGGATATATGCATGTCTGTTTCGTAATCTGATATCTATCTATTGATTCCAATGCTTAGTTGCTATACATATACTAGAGATAAGCAGTAATTGCGTATACCCTTAGTATGGGGACCCAAAGGCGAACTTTTCTAAAACCGGGAGTCGATGTTCCGAGTATATATATTTTATAGATATATATATAGATAGTTTTCAAAACTATTAATCGAATAAGGTTTATTCGATAACTTTATTTTTATTAATGAATATTATTTGAATATCATTCGAGGACTTATGACTCGTTATTTATTAAATAATATTCTTTATTTTATCAAGAATATGTTTCGATAATCAAACTTATTTCGATTATACAAATAAAGATCGTACTTTCGATAAGTATTCTTGGTTTTTATTATTCACTTCAAGTATAAGTTTTAAAACCTTCTACTTCAATTATTTTTATTAAGATTATCATTATGGGAATATTATTAGATAATAATATCAGATATTTTGTAATATATAGGGACTGCTTTTTTTCATTAAATCAGCATTACTCCAAACATTCTTAAAAATGTTTCGCGTCTTCAAAATGATTTTAAAAGTTAGGGCGGATCCCAAAACTCATTTTTAATTTAAGATCCTCCTTTCGAAGGGGATTTAAATACTCGCTCAAAACCTGAGGGATCCGGCTGGATGAGGTCAGGAGGGAGTTGGATGCGAAAAGCGGGTAGGCATCCCGGTTCTTATGAGACTAGGGTACTATACCCCGATCCTTGAGGAGGGAGCTGATGGGGATAGAGCTCACGGCTCGTGCGAGACTCCGATCACTCCAGGGGGACAGGCACGGTAGGATCTAGGCAGGCTGATACATCTTCCGTCGTGCGATGGAAAGGTGTGGGAGCTGACCGCGCTCCGGTGTGTGATTCAGGACCAGTGATGGGGTAGTGTAGTCGTCTAGTTAGTCGAGGCCATAGTAAGAGCCATTTTCCGGGATAGTTGACTTGATATAGCATCCCTTTCTCTGACTAGACAGATAGACTCTTGTGTATCACTTTTTGGGCAGATGGCTGTAACTCTGTTGTACTTTTGACCAGATCAAACTATGTATTTCCCGCATTATGTATATATTTGTTTCCTTTCAGTTCAGTTCCTTAGTGACGAGATCACTGTTTTTATTGTTATTATTACTTCACTTCATTAGAACTGTCATAATATAATGGAATTACGAGATACATTCTCCCCATTATAGAACTGTGCAAGGCACAATTTTGTGTATGAATGTGACCTAACGTTGAATTTCCCAAAAAATTTATCAGTATCATGCCACCAAGAAAGATTGGAATTAGGGCGAACCCTGGATCTGAGGACCAGGGAAGCCATAACCAGGACGGTAGGAACCAACAACACAGTGAAGAGGAGGATAAGGATTATGTTGAACAGGATGACTCCTGTGAAGAGGAGGAGGAAACATTTGATGTTGAAGGATTTGAGATAGAGGCTGAAGAAGGAGAAACTGAGGTTGAGCAACCAGTACCAAACCCAGGCATGGATCGCATGGGACAGTTATATGCAGAACTTGGAACGTCAACCCAACCCACCCCTCAAGGAAATACAATGCTGTGGCAAACTCTTTCAGGCTTTCAAGTCCCTTAAGCCCCTGAGTTCCACGGATCAGCCGACCAGTTGAGGCAAGGGCATGGCTAAAGGAAATGGAGAAATCCTTTGAGATTCTGAGTACGATGAGGCACAGAAGACTGTATTTGCTACCTACCTTCTGAAAGGAGAGGCCAACTACTGGTGGGAGGCCAAAAAAACATGGAGACAGATGCTATTATAACCTGGAGAGATTCAGTCAGTAGTTTTTGGGAAAGTATTCCTGAGGTTATGGAGAACCAGATGGAGCTCAAGTTCTTGGAGCTAAAGCAGAATAATTTATCTGTGGCAGAGTACGAAGCAAAATTTACTGAGTTATCAAGGTTTGTGCTGGAGTTTGTAAGCACCGAGGAAAATAAAGCTAGGGAGGTTTCAGCAGGGACTGAAATCGTGGATCAGATAGGGGGGCAATCCTTGAGCTTACGATTATGCACTCTGGTGCAAAAGGCAACAATTGTAGAAGCCGCAAGTGAACAGATGTAGAAGGAAGAGAGAAGAAGGGAATAAAGAGGAAAAGTATGAGCATGGGTGGAGGTCCTGGGAGGGAGCTTCCCAACTAGATTTAATCGAGGAGCAGTGTCCCTACTGGGAAAGAACACTGTGTTTAAGCGGCCAATGAGTGGAATGTGAGCCAGAGCGGCCAAATCAAGAATGTCTATCCCAACCAGTCTCGACCCCATTGCCAGCCTGTAACCTTATGGAAGGATGCATTTGAGGAGGTAAGGGAAAGCCAGTAACCTGCTTTAAGTGTGGTCAAGTGGGCCACTATTCCCACATGCCCTTCGTCAGCCCTGCCGTCATTCCAACTACCACTTGCATCAGTGTGGACACCCGGGTCATTGGAAGAGGAATGCCAATGAACAAACCAGCAGCATCGGGAGCGAGCAGAGCTGCTTCTAATAAGCCACCTACTGCTAGGACTTTCAACATGACAGTGCAAGATGTTATGAAAGACTAAGATGTGATAGCGGGTACCCTTTCTCTAAATTCAGTCAGTGCAAATGTTTTATTTGATTCTGGAGCAACTAATCTTTTATATCAAAGGACTTTGCGCATAAATTAAGACTTAAGGTTGACCCTTGATATAACCCTTACAAGTGGAAATAGCCAACATGAAATATCCTGTTAACCTGATTCCCCCGCCTGTGAGTTAGGCATAGGGGAACAATCTTTTAGTGTTGATCTGATTCCTTTTAAATTAGAGATTTGATGTAATTTGGGAATGGACTGGCTATCTAGCAATGATGCTCAGATAGACTGTAAGGGGAAGAAGGTTAAGTTGAATATCCCAGGGAAAAGAAGTCATATTTAGAGGGAAAAGGAAGACGCAGAAATTTTGACCATGGGCCCAGGTCAATAAGATGCTACGAAAGGAAATGAGGCTTACCTAGCCTATGTGGTGGACACACAGAAAGTGCCCAACTTGCAAGATATCCGGTAGTCAACGAATATGAAGATGTATTCCCACAAGACCTTCCGGCTACCACCCGATAGAGTGATTGAATTTGCTATTGAGTTGGCCCCAGGAACAGCGCCAGTTTACAAAGGCCCTTACCGGTTAGCCCATTAGAAATGAAGAAATTAGCTATTATAGGAACTTTTAGATAAGGGTTTGATTAGACCCTGTGTCTCCGTGGGAGCACAGTGTTATTTGTTAAGAAGAAAGATGGGAGCATGAGGCGTGCATCGACTACCAAGAGTGAAACAGCTAATTATAAAGACAGGTACCCGTTACCTAGAATAGACGATCTGTTCGACCACTAAAGGATGCTGTTATTTTTCCAAGATTGACCTGAGACTGGATACACCAACTAAAGATTTTAAACCCGAAGATATTCCAACCGCGTTCGTACCAGTATGGGCACTATGAGTTCTTGGTAATGTCCTTTGGTTAACCAATGCCCCAGCGGCTTTCATGGTTTAATGAACAGAGTATTCAAGAAGTACTGGACCAAGTGTGTGATAGTGTTTATCGATGATATTTTAATCTACTCAAGGACCAAGCGAACATGCAGAGCATTTGAGGATAGCTCTAGGAATACTCAGAAAGGACAATTATTTGCCAAATTCTTGAAGTGTGAATTCTGGCGGAATGAAGTACAGTTTTTAGGACATGTGATCAATAAAGAAGGAGTATTGGTCGACCCCTCCAAGATAGAGGCGGTCCTCAAATTGGGAAGGCCAACAACACCCACAGGTTAGGAGTTTCATAGATTGGCCGGCTATATCGTAGATTTTTACAGACTTTGTGAAGATCGCAGCCCCTTTGACATGACTTACTCGTAAGACAGAGAAGTTTGAATGGACGGAAAATGCGAGAACAGTTTTCAAGATTAAAGAAAGGTTGGTAATGGCCCCGGTGTTGGCATTGCCAGACGGAAAAGGAGATTTTGTGAATATAGTGACACGTCGCACAAAGACTTAGGGGGTGTGCTTATGCAGCACAAGGTGATTGCGTATGCGCGAGACAACTGAAGGAATACGAGATTAGATATCCTACTCATGACCTTGAGCTCGCGGCAATAGTTTTTGCCTTAAAAATTTGGAGGCACTACTTGATGGAGAGAAGTGCGAGGATTTTCACAGACCATAAGAGCCTCAAGTACATATTTACGCAGAAAGAGGCTTAACATGCGCCGAGGAGCATGGTTAGAACTAATCAAGGACTATGATTGTGATTCTCTATCATCCAGGGAAAGCCAATGTGGTGGCTGACGCCCTTAGCAGGAAGGAAAAGCTCAAAATGATAATGACTTCGGAAGAATTAATAAGGGATTTTGAGAGAAATGGAAATAGAAGTAAAGGTAACCGAGCCGGAACTGAAAAGCTGTTTGAGATCTCAATGTAGCCAGAGTTATTGGAAAAGATAGATTGTGCCAAGAATAATGATGAAGACAGAGAGTCATGACTGGAAAGAGATCCATACTAAGAGATGATAAGGGGATAATGAGGTACTCCTACCGGATTTGGGTTCCGAATGTTCAAGAGCTTAAAGATGAGATTTTTGGATGAAAGCCATAGTTCAAGGTATTCCATTCACCCGGGAAGCACCAAGATGTATAGGGATTTGAAGGAGTATAGTGGTGGCCCAACATGAAGAGGGACGTAGCAGAATGGGTAAGCAAATGTTTGACTTGCCAAAGAGTAAAGGCAGAGCACCAGATACCAGTGGACTTTTACGACCCCTGGAGATTCCCGAATGGAAATGAGAACATAGCCATGGATTTGTTGTCGACTTACCAAGGACGAAAGCCAACTGATGCCATATGGGTAATTATAGACCGACTGACAAAGTCAGCTCATTTCATTCCTATCACTGAGAGGTACACGGTCGATAGACTGGTGGATATTTATCTAAGGAAATAGTGACGCGACCTGGGAGTCCCAGTATCCATTGTCTCAGACGAGACCCCAGGTTCAACTCCAGATTTGAAGAGCTTTCAGGAATGTTCGTGAACCAAATAAACATGAGTACCGTTACCATCCCCAAACGGAGGGCAGAGTGAAGACCATCCAGACACTAGAGGATATGTGAGAGTCTGTGCCAATAGACTTTAAAGGAAGTTGGGATGATCACTTGCCGTGATCGAGTTTTCTTATAACAATAGCTTCATGCCAGCATCGGAATGCCGCCTTATGAGGCCGTACGGAAGAAGGTGTCGATATCCCTTATACTGGGAT
>NW_027420241.1:0-58703 GCF_009905375.1 Apium graveolens
TTTTTCAATAGGTGCTCTCAACTTGCATTTGAATCAATAATAAGAATAATATTACTTAAGTAATGAATAGGAAAATAAATATAATCAAATTATCAGAGGGTTATTTCAAATAAAAATTTATAAAAATTGGGGAAATGTTATGATCGGTAGCTATATTGGTAGGCGCAAAAGAAAAGAAAGTAAAAAGGAGAAGTCATCTCGTTACTTCACCCTGTTTTTGGTCAATGACTTTTACATCTGTTCCTGTGTTTCAGCTAGTCCGGCCATACTTGGTAGTTCGAGCAGTGAAGATGGGGAGGCCTAATATGCACACATAGTGAAGTAGCCCACTGGTGCAATATGGAAGATAACCGTAAATTTAGCACCAAATGGGGACATAACTTGTACATGTTCTTCATCTCGGACATCATACATCAGCAATTTGACTTGGTGTTTATGTTGAAGAACATCAAAGTATTTTTTCAATAGTTTTTTCCCATGTTCCCGAGATTTTCTAATCCCAATGATCTCGAGATGAGGTGGCCGAGTCCGGTTTACCAAGTCTGCATTGACATTGCCTTCTTTCTTGTATCTTGTAGACTGCTCAGCCTAAGGCTAAAATATAAAATGTGCTATAAAAGAAGAAAGTCAATTACGTGGGTGAACCATATGGCCCCCAAAAGAATCGCGCTTCAACCTGGACAGATAAATACTTTAAGTCGCTATCTATCCGAAGAACCTAGGTGCCCTACCTATTTATTGCAAAGTAGCTGTCAGAGTCTTGTATGCTTTTAGTAGCTTGTGTCACTGGGTCCGTGGGGAAACCCCTAGGAATTCACATCAGAAACATAGTAAAGTAATAACACAAGGAGAATTAGTAGGAAAATTGAATATCACTTAAATAAGTATTTTAATAATTTTTGATGTTATTTTATTATAAAGACTAATAATAAGTATGGGTTGGTAGTACAGATAAAATTCTAATTATTTATTATTAATGATGGTGAGATGTGCACTCTAGTTTGTTTGGTGGTGCATAATATAACAATGTATGTGGAAGATAAAATAAAAAATATTAATTTTTGTCATACTATATATTTTATTAATGATTGAAGATGTTTTCATTAAGTCACTACATAGGCTTTTATTTGTGGAATGAGATTGCTAGTTTACAAACAACCATTTAACTCTATTAGAAGGAAGCCTTTTTAGATGATGGGCTCAAAAAAAATTCATGCAGGCTGGGCCCTAAAAATAAATAATCATACTTATGTGGATTTAAAATTTATTTAACAAACCCACCAAGTGGTACCAAATATTTAGTTCAACACTCCATAATAATTTCTCATATGGCTCCAGTACCGGTCTGGGATAGGCAAGTGGGCTACCCCTGATGGGCTAAAGGCCGAGGCATGTGGGGCTTGGAGTATGAGAGTGGGGATTAAGCAGATTGTTGGGAGTTGCCTCAGTTGTCATACTAATTTTCATACTGATGTATGATATTTTCATTAGTATCAATTTGTATGATAAACTCCAACTATTTCCACTAGTAATGTGTAGTAAATATATAAATAAGTTGTATATTACAAATATGATTCTACCATAAGTATAATTGAGAGAGATACACAATATATGGTATACATTATCCCTTTTACACAGGATTTTATCTCATATAACTTCTCTCATCTAACTCTTCATTATTAGTAATGTGCAAATAAATTTTTTTATTTTCAAATTTTTATTTTTAGTATGAGTATACTTTTTAAATTTGTATTATGAGTTATAAAAATCTTTTACGATTTATCACTTTAAAAAATCTCTAATAAAATAAATATTAACCAATTATATATTCTTTTTTAATTATATAACCGATATCTAATATATATTTTTTTTAAACCTATAGTCTAAATTATGTTGACGCGTAATTTGGATATTTATTTTTCAACCACATTATTAAACTAATCAAAACTAAAATTTGATATGTCATATTTATATTTTTTACATTTTATTTAGGATGTTTATTGTTAATTAGTTTATAATAAAAATATTAAAAGTGTTATATTGCAAATTATATGACATCATATTTATTAAATAACAACGGTGCACTTATAATATGTTCGAAGGATTAAAAAGTGGAACCAAACACTAACTTTCAAAATAATTGTGAAATTTTGACTATGAAATAAAAAATAAATAAAGATATACAACATTAAGAATTTAAAAAAATCTTAATAAAATTAGTAATTATATAGGAAATTTCCCTATAAAAAGAGTGTTATCTTTTCACAAACCCTAACATTTGACTGTCAGCCGCCCCCATCTATTTCATAGAGACTCAAATTTACACTAAACAGTGATGAACATATTCGAAGATGAAGAAGACAATAAAGAAAACCACCCTCCACATGTAAATCAAGATTGGCAAGGTATATTTCCTTACTCCTCCTCTTGAATAAATAAATAATCATAGTTAATTTTTTTCTAATTAATTGTTTTCTACAGGTATTTCAAGGGGATTGGTTATGATACATCAGTACATGATAAAAATTAGAGTGAGAGAGGATGGGTGTAGAGGATTCTACCATTACATGCCTTCTCTAAACGCGGTGTGTGGTTATAATTCATTTTCTTATTATTCTATTATATTGATGACATGATTAATAGACAATACTAATTTATATTTTTTTAGTAATATTGAATGACAAATAGTTTCAATAAGGACATCTAACTTTCATGATGCATATGCCATTAATTATACTTAAAAATAATTAAATGATATAGTTTATGTGTTTAGAAACTTGAGATTTTGTGCAGGAGGATGTTGGTCAATTATGTGTGGTGCCTGGATTATATTAGATTGACTTAGTGGCTTATATTAGTTTATAGCTTTAATTTTAAAAGTTGTTTGTATTTCGATCATCTCCCTAGCTATATATAATATCATGTTATAAATGATGTAAAACTTAATGCTAAAGTAAAATTTCTATTTTTTTGAGTTGGTTTTCAACAACATAGTGCATATTTCTTGTTTATACTCAATGCCAGGATGTATACAAATATATATATAAGCTGTGTATTGTAAAACTGAGAAAAACAAAGACTTGCGTGTAAGTTGTTTTTATTGATTTGAAGCGTACAATATAAATAGATAGATGATAGAATATGCAGCTAAAAACAAGGACCATTAAACAACTAACTCTTCTAATGCAGTTCTACTTCTACGTGTCTACATATGCCATTTCTAAAACTTCTCCACGACTATGCATACTAATTCAACATGCACATACTTTAATTATTTTAAAACAATCTATAAGTTTCAAAATAATTCCAACAATCACCCCCTTAGTTTTGAAACTTATTTAGGCAACTCCATTACTCCCAGTAATCTGCGCATTCTTTCAAATTGGATAGTAGTGAGAGCTTTGGTCAGGCAATCTGCTCGTTGCATATCACTACTCACATGCTTGACAATGATCTCCTTTCTCTCAACACATTCTCGAATATAATGGTAGCGTTTGTCTATATGTTTACTACGCCCATGAAATGTACAAGATTACTGGACCCATATCTTCACCTGTTAGCTTGCTGAGCAGATTCCTCAGCCAAACAGCTTGACAAGCTGATGTCGTCCCTGCCATAAACTCTGCCTCGCACGAAGACAAGGCCACACACCTTTGTTTCTGTGAGACCCATGTGATGAGGTTATCATTTAAGTAAAATACCATTCCTCTTGTACTCTTCCTGTCATCTGTTTGTCCTCCAAAATCGCTATTCGAGTATCCTGTAAGCATATTGTTTCCAATATCCCTCGAATAAACCACGCCGTAGTTAATTGTACCCTTGACGTACCTGAGTATACGCTTTACAGCATTCATATGAAGAACTGTGCGCTTTTCCATGAAACGGCTGACTATCCCCACAGCATAGCCATGTCGAGACATGTATGCACAAGGTAGCGAAGTCCTCCAACCAAGCTTTTGTATTCTGTTGGATCCACCAGTTTCCCGCCTTCGTCCTTAGTCAAATGCTCATTCGGATCCATAGGATATTTATTGGGGTTAAAAGCTTGCATTCCAGCCTTCTCCAATATTTTCTTTGTGTAAGCTGACTGTTTTAGCTCTATACAGTCCTTCATTTGTTGAACCTCCATTCCCAGATAGTACGACAACCTCCCCAAATCATTCATTTCGAACCAATCATTCATCCGTTGTTTAAATTCATTTAGTACCTGTTATTAAGAGATCGTCTACATAGACTCCAACAATGAGAGCTTCAACACCATTACTCCTGATGTACAATGCATGCTCATATGGGTACCTTGAAAAACCTAGATTCTCAAAATACTTGTTTAGTTTAGCATACCAGACACGTGGTGCTTGATGCAGACCATAAAGAGCCTTAATCAATCTATACACCAAGTGTTCTTGACCTTCTTTAATAAAGCCTTAAGGTTGAGCAACATAAACTTCTTTCTAAATTTCTCTATTTAAAAATGTTGTTTTGACATCCAAGTGGTGAATCTGCCAATCGGTCTTGGTAGCCAATGCCAACAGAAAGCGAACAGTCTTGAGCCTGGTGACCGGAGCAAAAATTTCGTCAAAGTCCACCCCCTGCTCTTGTACGTATATTTTGGAGACGAGCCTTGTTTTGTATTTTATTATTTCCCCATTAGCATTCCTCTTCAGCTTGTATATCCATTTCAGGCCTATTACTTTGCGATAAGCCGTTAATTCTGTCAGTGTCCATGTCTTATTCTGCTCAATAGACTCCATTTCGCTCAGCATTGCTATAACTCATTAGCTCATCAATTCCCATCAATAGAAGCTCATCATCGAGCTTAATTTCCTATGTCTCATTTTAAATATCAGCAAGAGATTTGTAACGTCGCGGTTTACTGCTACTGTCCGAGCTTGTAGACTCTGAATGGTCTATGTTTACTGTCATCTGTGGTGTCATGGGCATGCTCCCTTTTGTCGATGGAGTCACTGCTTCATTTTCAGACTCCATACTCGTTTGTTGTGATTGAAAGCTTTCTTCTCCCCCTTTGAATAACAGTTTCTTCACTATTCTGAACATCAGGGCCAACTACAACAAACGTGGTCTGTTGATCACGATTTTCCTCTCTATGCTGATCCCATGGCCATGTTTTCCTTTCCTCGAACGCCACATCCATGTTTACAAATATCTTATTGCTTTGAGGATCAAGCAAGTGATATGCCTTTGTTCCTGGTTCATTGCCTTTGTTCGTGGTTCATTTCCAAGATGTATCACTGGTTTGCTCCTGTCATCCAACTTCTTAGTGTGTACCCCTGGGATTTTCATATAAGCCATAAATCCAAAGACACGTACATGGCCTATGTTTGGTTTATCTCCTTTCCATGCCTCATATAGAGTCCTTCCAGTTAGAGATCGCGTGGGTAACCTGTCGAGAATATACATGGAGTGTCTCACAGCTTCTCCCCATAACGTCAAAGGTAGATTCATTTATTTCAGCATACTTCTAGCCATTGCAACCACTGTCCTATTTCTTCGTTCCATCACCCCATTCTGTTGTGGAGAGTAGGGAGCTTTGTAGTGTCTTTCTATTCCGCTTTCCTCACATAATGTTATAAAATCTTGAGAACAAAATTTTCCTACACGATCAGTTCTGAGAGTCTTTACTCGCTTGTCTGTTCCATTTTCAACATGTGCTTTGAACTTCTTAAATGTTTAAGGGCTTCATCCTTACTTTTTAGAGTATATGACCACATTATTGGACTGAAATCGTCCACCAAAAGAAGAAAATACCTGTTGCCACCAGTTGTTGCCGGAGATATCGGACCACAAAGATCACCATGCACCAATTCAAGCACTTGTTTCGCACAGAATTTGCTTTGAGATGGGAACGATTTTCTGACCTGTTTGGACATCGAACAATCTGTGCACATAGTCTTTGGATTCTCAAACTTCGGCAACCCATGCACCATTTGTGTAGAATGCATAAGTGTCAAAGCTTGAAAATTCATGTGGCCAGTGAATGCCATAACCAAGATAATTCATCTGTCTTAGAGATTAACAATGCAGGCTTACTGGTTTCTATAGTTATTTTATAAAATCTATTAGGGGATCTTTTCACCTTCATAAGTCGTTTTCTTGATTTTTCAAACACCCACAAGTACTCACCATTTAAGACGACTTTGTTTCCAACTTCAGACAATTCTCCAAGACTAATTATGTTATTGCAAAGCAAATGGATATAATTTACCTCTTGGACGGTGTGTTCTTCCCCATTTTTGCATGCAAAGACCACATGGCTTTTCCCCTTTATTTCAACTGGTGAGCCATTTCCAAACCTCACTTGCCCAGTTACTCCCTCGTCAAGTTCTCTAAACTTTGATCGTAATCCTGTCACTTGATTACTCGCACCATTATCCAAATACCACAGGTTTGAATCAGCACGTTCACCATCGTGCACAAGTTTTCGTACAACCTTTTCTTCATTTAGCAACACCATTTCTTCCCCTTGTTTACTGTGTTTGGCCAATAAGAGTGCTAGCTCGTCATCCTTGATTTGTGCCATGTTTATTTCTTACTTTTGTTCCTTTTCTCTCCCTTTTCTTTTTTTTTCGACACTCTGCAGCGAAGTAACCATATATGCCGCAGTTATAGCATTTTACTCTGCTTTTGTCGCGTAACCCACGTCCACCTTCCTTTCAACGATTTCTTTGGCTGGACGACCCCTCTGCACCTCCTCTGCTATTCCGTTTGATCCACTCCTCCCTAGTCAACAGAAGTTTTCCATCACTGTTTTCCCATTTTATTTGTAAAAGTTTGGAGATTGTAATATGAGTTTATACCTCTTTTTTCATCTTCAATTCATGATACAGTTTATTTGACCAGTTTCTGAGAAATTATTTTTAGCCAATGTTGGCTATTGATATTCCTTCCCATAAACTATATTGGCTATTGATATGCCTTCCTAGAAACTATATGCAGTAACAGGTTTCGACCATATTGATTTTCTTTTAGAAACATTGTCTAAGGATTTTTTTCACAAATAAATATGTACATATGTACTTATGCTAGATATTAATTAGATATCAGAGATATTAATAGGATTATTTTGGATATCTATCAAGTTGGACTTTTCAAAATTTAAATTTCATGAAATATGCTGTTATTAAATATTAAAGTAAAAATAAGTTGGGAAAAAGATTTTTAATGTATTTTGGAGTTCTAGCTCGAATTCTCTATACTCGAGGCATGTTGGTTTGTTGTGTACTTCCTAGAAATCCTATGATTTTTGTATTAATTTCAATAGGTTATTTGAAGTTGCATTTGAATCATAATAATGAAAATATTCTATTACTTAAGTAATGAAAAGGAAAATAAATAATAATTAGATTATCAGAGGGTTATTTCAAATAAAAATTGATAAATATTGGGGAAATGTTATGATCGGTAGCTATACTGGTAGGCGCAAAAAAAAAGAGAAGTAAAAAGGAGAAGACATCTTGTTACTTCACCCTGTTTTTGGTCAATGACTTTCACATCTCTACTTGTGTTTCAGCTAGTCCAGCAATACTTGGTAGTTCGAGCAGTGAAGATGGGGAGGCCTAATATGCACACAGAGTGGAGTAGCCCACTGGTGCATTCTAGAAGATAACTGTAAATTTAGCACCAAATCGGGGCATAACTTGTGCATGTTCTTCATCTCGGATTCCATCATACTCAGCAATTTGACTTGGTGTTTATGTTAAAACATCAAAGTACTTTTTAATAGTTTTTAATAGTTTTTAATAGTTTTTTTCCATTGTGAAAGTATCTTCTGTTCAGCTGGAGGTTCAATATTAAGACGATATATGCACACAGAGTGGAGTAGCCCACTAGTGCATTCTAGAAGATAACCGTAAATTTAGTACCAAATCGGGGCATAACTTGTGCATGTTCTTCATCTCAGATTCCATCATACTCAGCAATTTGACTTGGTGTTTATGTTAAAAAATATCAAAGTACTTTTTAATAGTTTTTTCCCCTGTTCCCCTATTCCCATGTGAAAGCCCCTAATTTAATTTGAATAAATTAATTTAACTTTTACTTCAAAAGATGATTTTTATATGATTATTGTTAAAATGCAATTAAATGGCTCCAAAAGTTTAACTGTCATGTAAATATAATATTACAAAATATAGTAAAATAATTTTAACCTTGTGATTTGACAGGATTTTGCCCTCTTTGGTATGAAAAACAATGAGATTAAGGTAGTACGTTGAGGGAAATAATTAACGTGCCTCTTTTGTTTTTGATGAATAATTACGGATCTTGTTTTTTAAATTTTGTTGCCAAGTTATTTTGTCTTATTGATTATTTTCGTACGAAAATATAAAAGTAAACTCTCTTTATTTTTGTAGTTTTTGCATATATGTGTATTAATTTAATAATAATAGCAATAATAATAATAATAATAATATTTTATTTATTTGCATTATTATATTAATATTAATATTTACTGCTATAGGTGTGATGCAAGAATCATTTAGTAGTTGTTAGGGCTAGAATTCAATGTATCCTATGTTGGGTCGTTTAATCTAAACTTGGGAAGCTGGTTTATTTATTTCTTAGTTGCTATATTAATTAAACTGTCGTGCAAAGTTTGTTTGGATCGTGTTGACGTGGTCTAAAGAACTGGAAAGGGCGTTGCTGAATAAACGTTAGTCTTTGAGATGATGTAGGACTTCAGTTGTTTAGTTGCTATTTTGTAGGACATTTACTTGCATTATTTTAGTTTAAGTATTGTAGTTCATTATCAAATAAAAAAAGCTGTTCAACGCTATCTTTATCAAAATACACATACAGACACTTAAGTTGCATATCTTTGTGCCAATATCCTATAGTGAAAACCTCCTTACTAGTTACTAGCTTATCATGTATTTTTCTAGGCATTTAATACAAACAACCAAAAAACCCTCGTATATATTTGCTAATTATCTTATAAATAAACCCTCTCTGCTCTTATTGTATATAGTTATTATATTGTTAATTATTTTTATGTAGGAGAATGGTTTCTTGGTTTTGGTTTTGTTGGTAATTTATGTTCCTAGGTATGGAATGATGTATAAGCTAAAACTCTTTTATAGAATTTTTTCGGTAGGTAACTGTAAAAATCTAACTCAAAATAAGGTTTAGCTTGTTCTTTCAAGCTTGATAGGAGAATTCCCTTTTTAATATTGAGAGTAGGATACTAACATTATTAAGGTATCTGGTATTTACTTGGAGAAAGCTTCTGAGCAGTTTAAAATGTTTTGTAATCATATACAAGTGTTGGAGTACCAAATCAATATTGCTAATTTGAAAGTCCAGGCTGGAAGATTAATTTGTATGTGTTTTCTTTTCAGCACATCAAGCTCCCTGTGTTCTGGATGCCAGAATTTCATGGGAAAAGGTTTAAATAATGGACCCCAGAATTTTGTTCCAGGAAATTGTGCGAAGCGGTTGATCCAGTATCACCAGTTGCATCTTAATGCTAATGTAAAACTTCAAGTTTTTTGAGTTGGTCCTTCATCAGCATAGGGCACATTTACTCATTGTATTTATGATTTTATTTATACAGGCTAGCATAGAGTCCCAGAGGGAACTTGTTTCCGGATTTTTTTGCACCCAGTGCCAAGAGGAGATGGTGCCTTCTCACAATGCAAGAATCGCCCTAAACAGGCTGCTCCTTTTGCTCAGGTTGGTGCTATTTAAATTTTACCTTCTATATTGATAAAGCAAAAATGATTAAAAGAAATTAAGAATTGTTATACATAACATTCGAAGTTGACTGGACAACATTTTAGATTATTGATAAATTTTGGTGCAAGTATATTTGCAAATATTCTTCTGTGTGACTAGTTCATCTTAAAAAGGCACTCTCTGGCATATATATTTATTGACTAGTTATTCTTAAAAAAGCCTCTGGAAATCTATATTGTTAATTAATATTTATCTGATTGTTGGAAGTGGAGTTCAAATGTTTTACAATCCTGGCCTCTTAAAATAGCTGGAATACGGCATGTAATCAGTCTCACTACAGTTCAAACCACGCTATTCTGGGTTGTTTATGTCTTGTGTTTAAAACAATGTCTTGTGTCTTAAAACATTGTTTTTACTTCATTAACAGTGGGCGTGGCAGTGTCAACTGTAAGCAGAAGCCAGGTTGGGGTTACGGTATGTCATCTTATTTATTTCTCTGCTGATCTTTTGTCTTTGGTCCTGTGTTTCGAATTTCTATAATCCAAAAATATTCTAAAGATATGGCCAACATCAATCAATTATTAAATATATTTGAATTAAATAATGTATCATAATTATAACAAGTGTGTTTTATGGATGTTGGTTTGTAGGAGAGGGAACCCATCATCATGAGAGCAGCACCTTCACGTGGCAAGATTAAAATTTGTTAAATCATAATTATCCGTACAATCTCTGACTACTTTGTGCAACCAAATGTTCTTTTCTGTAATTTTTGGTTTCACCCAGAAGTACAAAGCTCTATTCTTTCATGCTAACTAAAGTCTATCACAGGTGTCATGTATTTAAATACAGGAAGAGTTGATGACATCCATTTGCATGTATAGAAGAATTTCACACCAAACACTTTATCTGCTGTCAAATTTTCAGGTTAGCAGAAGAAGCTTAAATTTTCAAAGCGCCTTGAACGTGCCCTTGATGTAGGGTTACAAGAAGATAGGTGCGATGTATGGAGGTATTATGATTTTAGGGATAATTAAGTTTTCACAAGAATTCTATTCTTTTTGCAGCTTATTTAACAAACATATTTCTTTTGTACAAATAGTCTTTATATTTGTTTTCTGAAAACCCTCAATTATTTATCTGATCAAATCTCGGCTCTTTATCTGAATTTATAAATGCATCAAATGAACAGACTGTAAAACTTGTGATGCTTTGAAGTACTATGTTCAGTTTACTCTTAAATATAAATCTATTCTAGTTTGTTTGCAACACTTCACTTTTGAAATCATATTAATTTTTCTGTAGCACTTTGCATTAAAAAAGTTTTTATAAGTTATAACGTATGTGTTTATAACATGAGGGGTACCTAATTGTATTATGGTATTATCAAATAAATACAAAAACTATCTCCGTCGGCTAAAGATGAATTAATAACAACCGGCAAGGTCTTCTTAGTATGCTAAAATTGTTGCAAACATGTTGATGGTGAATTGGAGTAGTAATGTATTTACATAATTGTTAATCCTGTTATCTTTCTCCATTGTATAGATGTCAGAAGTGGTCAACTTAAGGTGGGACTTTTCATCACAATTATGCAGCAGGGATGAATTAAAGAAGTAAGTTTAATTTATTATTTATTTTTCTTTGTCTTTTGTTACCTTGCTTTTGAGCTTTCTTCTTCAGGTTTTGTTTTAAGCCTTCAAATTCTATTTATAATGAAAAACTGGACATATTTATAACAGAACCAAACTAATTCCTTTAATATGATTCAGTAGCTAGACGATAATTGTTGCAAGTCCGTGTTCTATATTTGTGCCTATTGAGTATTGACATAGTTGACTGGGATACACATGTATGGATCTATATAGATGGACTAATTCCTTAGAGGTTTATTAGTCAAGCTTTTAATAATATTCAAAATATCAAGGCAGGTTGTTTATCATAGCCATTTCTTAGGAATTAGTATATTATATTAAGTGAAGAAACTAAGCATTCATCTACGAAGGTCTGTCCTGCTTGCAAATTTTTTCTGAAGCTATTTGTGTAAGACACACACATGGTCACATGATCACAACCAACATTTACCATAATGTTAACTATTTGAAAACAATGATGTATGAATAATATTTTAAATCAGTGATATGTATATGAATGATGTGTCAAGTTTTCACAAATAGAGCTAAAATTGTTGATTTAATTTTTTTAATTAAAATGATATAGGACAACTCTAGTTATGATGGATATATAAACTAAAAATGATAACGATGATAGAATTTAGGTGGATGAACAGCTAGCATAACAGCCGTTATCCCAAGGGTTTTCCCAACAACAAAATGCAGAAGAGACGCAATTTAGGATTCAAAGATATTCGAGTAAGTTTGGAAAAAGTTTTATAAAGTATTTTGGAGTTCTAGCTCGAATTCTCTATACTTGAGGCATGTTGGTTTGTTGTGTACTTCCTAGCAACCCTAATGATTTTTGTATTAATTTCAATAGGTGCTCTGAACTTGCATTTGAATCATAATAATAAGAATAATATATTACTTAAGTAATGAATAGGAAAATAAATAATAATCAGATTATCAGAGGGTTATTTCAAATAAAAATTTATAAATATTGTGGAAATGTTATGATCGGTAGCTATACTCGTAGGCGCAAAAGAAAGAGAAGTAAAAAGGAGAAGGCATCTCGTTACTTCACCCTCTTTTTGGTCAATGACTTTTACATCTGTTCCTGTGTTTCACTAGTCCGGCCATACTTGGTAGTTCGAGCAGTGAAGATGGGGAGGCCTAATATGCACACATAGTGAAGTAGCCCACTGGTGCAATATGGAAGATAACCGTAAATTAGCACCAAATGGGGACATAACTTGTACATGTTCTTCATATCGGACCATCATACATCAGCAATTTGACTTGGTGTTATGTGAAGAACATCAAAGTATTTTTTCAATAGTTTTTTCCCCTGTTCCCCTATTTCTACGTGAAAGCATCTTCTGTTCAGCTGGAGGTTAAATATTAAGACGATATATGTTTTTTGTGGTTACAGTGTGGTTTGTATTTTTGCATCAAATAGCTTGCCTGTTGTTATTTATTTTTTTGTTTTTTTTACATCATGCTGCTACTAATCATGACCTGGCTAAGCTTAATATTTCAAAATACTACTAGCACCAAAAGTGATATAAATGCAGCCGAAGGTTCTGAGTTCACTTATAATATGTTCTGTGGCTGTGTTCTGCTGTGCTGCACATTTTGGTATGCATATATGAAGCCTGTTCTTTGCTTATATGCATTTTGACGCTTGTTCTTTGGTTTGTGGTTTACTATGAATATCTTTCGTTGTACTTTTCCACAGATATATTCACTAGCTAAGGGATATTTGTAGGTGGTGCCAATAGAACCATGACATTTTTTTTTGTCCCATCACGGCATTTCTGGCGTGTTTGTTATTCTGAATTGGAACTCAGAAAGCAGCTCAAAAAATAAAGAAGGGATGTAAAACTCTTAATTAAGTCAGCGGAGGAAATATTTCAAAATCATTCATGTTTTCATTATTTAACCTAAATATGTGTTCTCAGTATAATTTGTCCATTTCGAAAGTAAGTGTGGTAATTTATAGAAAATTTTTACCATGCAAAAGCTAAAAAATTGTTGGGCATTCATATTTCATTAGTAGGCGGTGTTTTTTAAATTCTCCGTTTTTTCTCCTAGATTCAGGAGTTCAGTTCTCTTGTGGCTACATACGTGTGAAAGAAGGCTAGACAGAGATGTGCTGGAACCCACACGTACTCCATACTCTTCCTTGTAAGCATTACCACACATTGTTTACGGAGTGGGATTCTGATGTTTCTCCAGACATGGTACTGAATTCCCAAATCTGAGTTAATCATTTTGGATTTGGTGGCGCCTTTCATTCTTTAGAGGATCGGAATCTAGTGCAGTTGAGTCCAGGTGATGGTTGTGGTGATTTTCTAATTCTAGTTCAGTGTGTAATATTACACTGTAGTTTATTTGATATCAATCTGGAACCTACCATAGAAGTTAAAGAGAGATTAGTAGATATGTTGAAGTTTTACTGGTTAAAATATCTCTGAACCGACACATCATTTCTTTGGAAGCAGGACAACTTAGAAGAAGGGTTGATTTTCATTTAACACTCAACTAGTAATTTGACGAGTACTTCTAACTAGTTTGGTACGCGTAAGGTAGGGGGTGGGGGGTGTGTAAATTTTTTTATAAAATATAATTTCAAACCGTTGGATTGTTGTGATAGTAGTTTAATATGGTTCGTTAGATATAATTCACGCGGATCGCTGACATGGCTCTAAATACAACCGCATTTCGTCGAATTAGGAGTGTCAATTTTATTATTATTATTATTGTTATTATTATTAGTATTATATAATTTGATAACTTTTACAGGACATAAATATTAATTAATATTTTCCTTACAAAGATTATTATATTCTAAATTTAAAATTTATTTTTGAGAATTCAAAGTTTTAAGAAAAATTTTTAATATATGATTTGGATCGATTTTATCATAAATACGACATTTTATAAATTTTTAAAACAATTCCAAACATCTGTTTGGGACAAAAATCAGTATATTTTAGTGATATGACAAAAATTTTGGAAAAAAATAAATATATTTGGTTTGCCTTTTTAATAGTCAAAGAGTCGTTTGACCAGTACTTCTAACTAGTGTTTAATCCCATATTGATGTTTTGATATTTTTAAAAATATTAATGAATTATCCAACCGTACGGATGTCAACATCTGTATATTTTAGTAATATGATAAAAAAATTTAGAAAAAAATAATTATATTTGGTTTGCCTTTTTAACCGTGAAAGAGTAGTTTGACGAGTACTTCCAACTAGTGTTCAATCACATATTGATGTTTCGATATTTTTAAAATTATTACTGTACGGATGTCAAGATTTATATATTTTAGTGATATGACAAAATTTATAGAAAAAAATAAATATATTTGGTTTTATTTTTTAACAGTCAACTAGTAATTTAACCAGTACTTTTAACTATTGTTTAATCCCATATTGATGATTCGATATTTTAAAAAATATTAATGAATGATCCAACTGTACGTATGTCAAGATCTGTATATTTTAGTGGTATGAAATTTTTTTTATAAAAAAACAAATATATTTGGTTTGCTTTTTTAACAGTCAACTAGTAATTTGACAGGTACTTCTAACTAGTATTTAATCCCATATTGACGATTCGATATTTTAAAAATATTAATGATTGATCCAACCGTACGGATGTCAAAATCAGTATATTTTAGTGATATGACAAAAAATTAAAATAAAAATAAATATATTTGGTTTGCTTTTTTAACAGTCAACTAGTAATTTGACCCGTACTCCTGACTAGTGTTTAATCCCATATTGATGATTCGATATTTTTAAAAATATTAATGAATGATTCAACCGTACGGATGTCAAGATCTGTATATTTTAGTGATATGACAAAAATTTTGGAAAAAAATAATATATTGGTTTGCCTTTTTAATAGTCAAAGAGTAGTTTGACATGTACTTCTAACTAGTGTTTAATCCCATATTGATGTTTCGATATTTTTAAAAATATTATGAATGATCCAACCGTACGGATGTCAAGATCTGTATATTTTAGTGATATGATAAAAATTTTAGAAAAAAATAAATATATTTGGTTTGCCTTTTTAACAGGCAAAGAGTAGTTTGACAAGTAATTCTAACTAGTATTTAATCTCATATTGATGTTTCGATATTTTTAAAAATATCACTGAATGATCCAACTGTAAGGATGTCAAGATCTATATATTTTAGTGATATGACAAAAAATTTAGAAAAAAAAAATATATTTGGTTTTCTTTTTTAACAGTCAACTAGTAATTTGACCAGTACTTCTGACTAGTTTGGAACGCGTAAGGTAGGGGTGGGGGGTTTAAGGTTAGTTTTTTTATATATAATTTTGTTTAATTTTTGTGAGTAAATATTTTTTATAAAATGTAATTTCAACCATTGGATTATTGTGATAGTAGTTGAATATGGTCCGTTAGATATAATTCACGCGGATCGCTGACGTGGCTCTAAATACAACTGCATTCCTTCGAATTTAGGAGTATCAATTTTATTATTGTTATTATTGTTATTATTATTATTATTATTATTATATAATTTGATAACTTTTACAGGACATAAATATTAATTAATATTTTCCTTACAAAGATTATTATATTCTAAATTTTAAAATTTATTTTTGAGAATTCAATGTTTTAAGAAAAATTTTAATCCATGATTTGGATCAATTTTATCATAAATACCACTTTTATAAATATTTTTAAAAAAAACTATAAACATCAGTTTGGGAAAAATGAATATATTTTTGTGATATTTTAATAAATCTAGAAAAATTAAATATATTTGGTTTGCCTTTTTAATAGTCAAAGAATAGTTTGACAAGTACTTTTAACTAGTGTTTAATCCCATATTGATGTTTCGATAGTTTTAAAAATATTACTGAATGATCCAACCGTACGGATGTCAAGATCTGTATATTTTAGTGATATAACAAAATTTATAGAAAAAAATAAATGTATTTGGTTTTATTTTTTAACAGTCAACTTGTAATTTGACCAGTACTTCTAACTAGTGTTTAATCCCATATTGATGATTCGATATTTTTAAAAATTTTAATGAATGATCCAACCGTAGGGATGTCAAGATCTGTATATTTTAGTTATATGACAAAAATTTTAGAAAAAAATAAATATATTTGGGTTGCCTTTTTAACAGTCAAAGAGTAGTTTGACTAGTACTTCTAACTAGTGTTTAATCCCATATTGATGTTTCAATATTTTTAAAAATATTAATGAATGATCCAACCGTACAGATTTCAAGATCTATATATTTTAGTGATAAGACAAAAATTTTAGAAAAAATAAATATATTTGGTTTACGTTTTTAACAATCAACTAGTAATTTGACTAGTACTTCTAACTAGTGTTTAATCCCATAGTGATGATTCGATATTTTTAAAAATATTAATGAATGATCCAACCGTACGGATGTTAAGATCTGTATATTTTAATGATATGATAAAATTTTTAGAAAAAAACAAATATATTTGGTTTGCCTTTTTAACAGTCAAAGAGTAGTTTGACGAGTACTTCTTACTAGTGTTTAATCCCATACTGATGTTTCGATATTTTTAAAAATATTAATGAATGATCCAACCGTTCGGATGTCAAGATCTGTATATTTTAGTGATATGACAATAAGTTTAGAAAATAATAAATATATCTGGTTTGTTTTTTTAACAGTCAACTAGTAATTTGACTTGTACTTCTAACTAGTGTTTAATCCCATATTCATCATTTGATATTTTTAAAAATTTTAATGAATGATCCAACCGTACGGATGTCAAGATCTGTATATTTTAGTAATATGTCAAAAATTTTAGAAAAAAATAAATATATTTGGTTAGCTTTTTTAACAGTCAACTAGTAATTTAACCCGTACTCCTAAATAGTGTTTAATCCCATATTGATGATTCGACATTTTAAAAATATAAATGAATGATTCAACTGTACGGATGTCAAGATCTGTATATTTTAGTGATATGACAAAAATTTTGGAAAAAAATAAATATATTTGGTTTGCCTCTTGAATAGTCAAAGAGTAGTTTGACCAGTACTTCTAACTTGTGTTTAATCCCATATTGATGTTTCGATATTTTTAAAAATATTAATGAATGATCCAACCATATGGATGTAAAGATCTGTATATTTTAGTGATATGAAAAAAAAATTAGAAAAAATAAATATATTTGGTTTGCCTCTTCTAACTAGTGTTTAATCCCATATTGATGTTTCGATATTTTTAAAAATATTACTGAATGATCCAACCCTACGGATATCAAGATCTATATATTTCAGTGATATGACAAAATTTTTAGAAAAAAATAAATATATTTGGTTATTTTTTTAATAGTCAACTAGTAATTTTACTCGTACTTCAAACTAGTTTGGAACGCGTAAGGTAGGGGGTGGGGGGTTTAAGGTTAGTTTTTTATATATAATTTTGTTTTATTTTTGTGTGTAAATATTTTTTATAAAAATGTAATTTCAACTGTTGGATTATTGTGATAGTAGTTGAATATGGTCCGTTAGATATAATTCACGCGGATCGCTGACGTCGCTCTAAATACAACCGCATTCTGTCAAATTTAGGAGTATCAATTTTATTATTGTTATTATTGTTATTATTATTATTATATAATTTGATAACTTTTACAGGACATAAATATTAATTAATATTTTCCTTACAAAGATTATTATATTCTAAATTTTAAAATTTATTTTTTAGAATACAATGTTTTAAGAAAAAATTTAATCCATGATTTGGATCGATTTTATCATAAATACCCCACTTTATAAATATTTTTAAAACCAACTCCAAACATTAGTTTGGGACAAAAATTAATATATTTTGTGATATGAAAAAAATTTTGGAAAAAAATAAATATATTTGGTTTGCCTTTTTAATAGTCAAAGAGTAGTTTGACCGGTACTTCTAACTAGTGTTTAATCTCATATTGATGTTTTGATATTTTTAAAAATATTAATGAATGATCCAACCATACGGATGTCAAGATCTGTATATTTTAGTGATATGATAAAAAATTTAGAAAAATATAAATATATTTGGTTTGCCTTTTTAACCGTCAAAGAGTAGTTTGACGAGTACTTCTAACTAGTGTTTAATCTCATATTGATGTTTCGATATTTTAAAAAATATTACTGAATGATCCAACCGTACGGATGTCAAGATCTTTATATTTTAGTAATATGACAAAATTTAAAGAAAAAAATAAATATATTTGGTTTGCCTTTTTAACCATGAAAGAGTAGTTTGACGAGTACTTACAACTAGTGTTAAATCACATATTGATGTTTCGATATTTTTAAAATTATTACTGTACGGATGTCAAGATCTATATATTTTAGTGATATGACAAAATTTATAGAAAAAAATAAATATATTTGGTTTTATTTTTTAACTGTCAACTAGTAATTTAACCAGTACTTCTAAATATTGTTTAATCCCATATTGATGATTCGATATTTTAAAAAATATTAATGAATGATCCAACCGTACGTATGTCAAGATCTGTATATTTAGTGGTATAAAAAAAATTTATAAAAAAATAAATATATTTGGTTTGCTTTTTTAACAGTGAACTAGTAATTTGACAGTTACTTCTAACTAGTGTTTAATCCCATATTGACGATTCGATATTTTTAAAAATATTAATGATTGATCCAACCGTACGGATGTCAAAATCAATATATTTTAGTGATATGACAAAAAATTTAAATAAAAATAAATATATTTGGTTTGCTTTTTTAATATTCAACTAGTAATTTGACCCGTACTCCTGACTAGTGTTTAATCCCATATTGGTGATTCGATATTTTTAAAAATATTAATGAATGATTCAACCGTACGGATGTCAAGATCTGTATATTTTAGTGATATGACAAAAATTTTGGAAAAAAATAAATATATTTGGTTTGCCTTTTTAATAGTCAAAGAGTAGTTTGACCTGTACTTCTAACTAGTGTTTAATCCCATATTGATGTTTCGATATTTTTAAAATATTAATGAATGATCCAACCGTATGGATGTCAAGATCTGTATATTTTAGTGATATGATAAAAAATTTAGAAAAAAATAAATATATTTGGTTTGCCTTTTTAACAGTCAAAGAGTAGTTTGACGAGTATTTCTAACTAGTATTTAATCTCATATTGATGTTTCGATATTTTTAAAAATATCGCTGAATGATCCAACCGTAAGGATGTCAAGATCTATATATTTTAGTGATATGACAAAAATTTTAGAAAAAAAAATATATTTGGTTTTCTTTTTTAAAAGTCAACTAGTAATTTGACCACTACTTCTGACTAGTTTGGAACGCGTAAGGTAGGGGTGGGGGGTTTAAGCTTAGTTTTTTATATATAATTTTGTTTAGTTTTTGTGTGTAAATATTTTTTATAAAATGTAATTTCAACCATTGGATTATTGTGATAGTAGTTGAATATGGTCCGTTAGATATAATTCACGCGGATCGCTGACGTGGCTCTAAATACAACCGCATTCCTTCGAATTTAGGAGTATCAATTTTATTATTGTTATTATTGTTATTATTATTATTATTATTATATAATTTGATAACTTTTACAGGACATAAATATTAATTAATATTTTCCTTAGAAAGATTATTATATTCTAAATTTTAAAATTTATTTTTGAGAATTCAATGTTTTAAGAAAAATTTTAATCCATGAATTGGATCAATTTTATCATAAATACCACATTTTATAAATATTTTAAAAAAAACTATAAACATCAGTTTGGGAAAAATGAATATATTTTTGTGATATTTTTATAAATCTAGAAAAATTAAATATATTTGGTTTGACTTTTTAATAGTCAAAGAATAGTTTGACGAGTACTTTAACTAGTGTTTAATCCCATATTGATGTTTCGATAGTTTTAAAAATATTACTGAATGATCCAACGGTACGGATGTCAAGATCTGTATATTTTAGTGATATGACAAAATTTATAGAAAAAAATAAATGTATTTGGTTTTATTTTTTAAAAGTCAACTAGTAATTTGACCAGTACTTCTAACTAGTGTTTAATCCCATATTGATGATTCGATATTTTTAAAAATTTTAACGAATGATCCAACCGTAGGGATGTCAAGATCTGTATATTTTAGTTATATGACAAAATTTTTAGAAAAAAATAAATATATTTGGTTTGCCTTATTAAGAGTCAAAAAGTAGTTTGACAAGTACTTCTAACTAGTGTTTAATCTCATATTGATGTTTCAATATTTTTAAAAATATTAATGAATGATCCAACCGTACGGATGTCAAGATCTATATATTTTAGTGATAAGACAAAAATTTTAGAAAAAATAAATATATTTGGTTTACGTTTTTAACAATCAACTAGTAATTTGACTAGTACTTCTAACTAGTGTTTAATCCCATAGTGATGATTCGATATTTTTAAAAATATTAATGAATGATCCAACCGTACGGATGTTAAGATCTGTATATTTTAATGATATGATAAAATTTTTAGAAAAAAACAAATATATTTGGTTTGCCTTTTTAACAGTCAAAGAGTAGTTTGACGAGTACTTCTTACTAGTGTTTAATCCCATACTGATATTTCGATATTTTTAAAAATATTAATGAATGATCCAACCGTTCGGATGTCAAGATCTGTATATTTTAGTGATATGACAATAAGTTTAGAAAATAATAAATATATCTGGTTTGTTTTTTTAACAGTCAACTAGTAATTTGACTTGTACTTCTAACTAGTGTTTAATCCCATATTCATCATTTGATATTTTTAAAAATTTTAATGAATGATCCAACCGTACGGATGTCAAGATCTGTATATTTTAGTGATATGTCAAAAATTTTTTAAAAAATAAATATATTTGGTTAGCTTTTTTAACAGTCAACTAGTAATTTGACCCGTACTCCTAAATAGTGTTTAATCCCATATTGATGATTCGACATTTTTAAAAATATAAATGAATGATTCAACTGTACGGATGTCAAGATCTGTATATTTTAGTGATATGACAAAAATTTTGGAAAAAAATAAATATATTTGGTTTGCCTTTTTAATAGTTAAAGAGTAGTTTGACCAGTACTTCTAACTTGTGTTTAATCCCATATTGATGTTTCGATATTTTTAAAAATATTAATGAATGATCCAACCATACGGATGTGAAGATCTGTATATTTTAGTGATATGATAAAAAATTTAGAAAAATAAATATATTTGGTTTGCCTCTTCTAACTAGTGTTTAATCCCATATTGATGTTTCGATATTTTTAAAAATATTACTGAATGATCCAACCTTACGGATATCAAGATCTATATATTTCAGTGATATGACAAAATTTTTAGAAAAAAATAAATATATTTGGTTTTCTTTTTAATAGTCAACTAGTAATTTTACTCGTACTTCAAACTAGTTTGGAACGCGTAAGGTAGGGGGTGGGTGGGTTTAAGGTTAGTTTTTTATATATAATTTTGTTTTATTTTTGTGTGTAAATATTTTTTATAAAAATGTAATTTCAACTGTTGGATTATTGTGATAGTAGTTGAATATGGTCCGTTAGATATAATTCACGCGGATCGCTGACGTCGCTCTAAATACAACCGCATTCTGTCGAATTTAGGAGTATCAATTTTACTATTGTTATTATTGTTATTATTATTATTATATAATTTGATAACTTTTACAGGACATAAATATTAATTAATATTTTCCTTACAAAGATTATTATATTCTAAATTTCAAAATTTATTTTTTAGAATACAATGTTTTAAGAAAAAATTTAATCCATGATTTGGATCGATTTTATCGTAAATACCACACTTTATAAATATTTTTAAAAAAAACTCCAAACATCAGTTTGGGACAAAAATTAATATATTTTTGTGATATGAAAAAAATTTTGGAAAAAAATAAATATATTTGGTTTGCCTTTTTAATAGTCAAAGAGTAGTTTGACCGGTACTTCTAACTAGTGTTTAATCCCATATTGATGTTTTGATATTTTTAAAAATATTAATGAATGATCCAACCATACGGATGTCAAGATCTGTATATTTTAGTGATATGATAAAAAATTTAGAAAAAATTAAATATATTTGGTTTGCCTTTTTAACCGTCAAAGAGTAGTTTGACGAGTACTTCTAACTAGTGTTTAATCCCATATTGATGTTTCGATATTTTAAAAAATATTACTGAATGATCCAACCGTACGGATGTCAAGATCTTTATATTTTAGTAATATGACAAAATTTAAAGAAAAAAATAAATATATTTGGTTTGCCTTTTAACCGTGAAAGAGTAGTTTGACGAGTACTTCCAACTAGTGTTCAATCACATATTGATGTTTTCGATATTTTTAAAATTATTACTGTACGGATGTCAAGATCTATATATTTAGTGATATGACAAAATTTATAGAAAAAATAATATATTTGGTTTTATTTTTTAACTGTCAACTAGTAATTTAACCAGTACTTCTAAATATTGTTTAATCCCATATTGATGATTCGATATTTTAAAAAATATTAATGAATGATCCAACCGTACGTATGTCAAGATCTGTATATTTTAGTGGTATGAAAAAAAAATATATAAAAAAATAAATATATTTGGTTTGCTTTTTTACAGTGAACTAGTAATTTGACAGTTACTTCTAACTAGTGTTTAATCCCATATTGACGATTCGATATTTTTAAAAATATTAATGATTGATCCAACCGTACGGATGTCAAAATCAGTATATTTTAGTGGATATGACAAAAAATTAAATAAAATAAATATATTTGGTTTGCTTTTTTAAAAGTCAACTAGTAATTTGACCCGTACTCCTGACTAGTGTTTAATCCCATATTGATGATTCGATATTTTTAAAAATATTAATGAATGATTCAACCGTACGGATGTCAAGATCTGTCTATTTTAGTGATATGACAAAATTTAGGAAAAAAATAAATATATTTGGTTTGCCTTTTTAATAGTCAAAGAGTAGTTTGACCTGTACTTCTAACTAGTGTTTAATCCCATATTGATGTTTCGATATTTTTAAAATATTAATGAATGATCCAACCGTACGGATGTCAAGATCTGTATATTTTAGTGATATGATAAAAATTTTAGAAAAAAATAAATATATTTGGTTTGCCTTTTTAACAGTCAAAGAGTAGTTTGACGAGTATTTCTAACTAGTATTTAATCTCATATTGATGTTCGATATTTTTTCAAAATATCGCTGAATGATCCAACCGGTAAGGATGTCAAGATCTATATATTTTAGTGATATGACAAAAATTTTAGAAAAAAAAAATATATTTGGTTTTCTTTTTTAAAAGTCAACTAGTAATTTGACCACTACTTCTGACTAGTTTTGGAACGCGTAATGTAGGGGTGGGGGGTTTTAAGCTTAGTTTTTTTTATATATAATTTTTGTTGAATTTTTGTGTGTAAATATTTTTTATAAAATGTAATTTCAACCATTGGATTATTGTGATAGTAGTTGAATATGGTCCGTTAGATATATTCACGCGGATCGCTGACGTGGCTCTAAATACAACCGCATTCCTTCGAATTTAGGAGTATCAATTTTATTATTGTTATTATTGTTATTATTATTATTATTATTATTATTATATAATTTGATAACTTTTACAGGACATAAATATTAATTAATATTTTCCTTACAAAGATTATTATATTCTAAATTTTAAAATTTATTTTTGAGAATTCAATGTTTTAAGAAAATTTTAATCCATGATTTGGATCATTTTATCATAAATACCACATTTTATAAATATTTTTAAAAAAAACTATAAACATGAGTTTGGGAAAAATGAATATATTTTTGTGATATTTTTATAAATCTAGAAAAAATTAAATATATTTGGTTTGCCTTTTTAATAGTCAAAAAATAGTTTGACGAAGTACTTTTAACTTGTGTTTAATCCCATATTGATGTTTCGATAGTTTTAAAATATTACTGAATGATCCACCGTACGGATTGTCAAGATCTGTATATTTTAGTGATATGACAAAATTTATAGAAAAAAAATAAATGAATTTGGTTTTATTTTTTAACAGTCAACTAGTAATTTGACCAGTACTTCTAACTAGTGTTTAGTCCCATATTGATGATTCGATATTTTAAAAATTTTAATGAATGATCCAACCGTAGGGATGTCAAGATCTGTATATTTTAGTTATATGACAAAAATTTTAGAAAAAAATAATATATTTGGTTTGCCTTTTTAAGAGTCAAAAAGTAGTTGACAAGTACTTCTAACTAGTGTTTAATCTCATATTGATGTTTCAATATTTTTAAAAATATTAATGAATGATCCAACCGTACGGATGTCAAGATCTATATATTTTAGTGATAACACAAAAGTTTTAGAAAAAATAAATATATTTGGTTTACATTTTTAACAATCAACTAGTAATTTGACTAGTACTTCTAACTAGTGTTTAATCCCATAGTGATGATTCGATATTTTTAAAAATATTAAGAATGATCCAACCGTACGGATGTTAAGATCTGTATATTTTAATGATATGATAAAATTTTTAGAAAAAAACAAATATATTTGGTTTGCCTTTTTAAACAGTCAAGAGTAGTTTGACGAGTACTTCTAACTAGTGTTTCAATCCCATACTGATATTTTCGATATTTTTAAAATATTAATGAATGATCCAACCGTTCGGATGTCAAGATCTGTATATTTTAGTGATATGACAATAAGTTTAGAAAATAATAAATATATCTGGTTTGTTTTTTTAACAGTCAACTAGTAATTTGACTTGTACTTCTAACTAGTGTTTAATCCCATATTCATCATTTGATATTTTTAAAAATTTTAATGAATGATCCAACCGTACGGATGTCAAGATCTGTATATTTTAGTGATATGTCAAAAATTTTAAAAAAAATAAATATATTTGGTTAGCTTTTTTAACAGTCAACTAGTAATTTGACCCGTACTCCTAAATAGTGTTTAATCCCATATTGATGATTCGACATTTTTAAAAATATAAATGAATGATTCAACTGTACGGATGTCAAGATCTGTATATTTTAGTGATATGACAAAAATTTTGGAAAAAAATAAATATATTTGGTTTGCCTTTAATAGTAAAGAGTAGTTTGACCAGTACTTCTAACTTGTGTTTAATCCCATATTGATGTTTCGATATTTTTAAAAATATTAATGAATGATCCAACCATACGGATGTGAAGATCTGTATATTTTAGTGATATGATAAAAATTTAGAAAAAATAAATATATTTGGTTTGCCTCTTCTAACTAGTGTTTAATCCCATATTGATGTTTCGATATTTTTAAAATATTACTGAATGATCCAACCTTACGGATATCAAGATCTATATATTTCAGTGATATGACAAAATTTTTAGAAAAAAATAAATATATTTGGTTTTCTTTTTAATAGTCAACTAGTAATTTTACTCGTACTTCAAACTAGTTTGGAACGCGTAAGGTAGGGGGGGGGGGTTTAAGGTTTTTTATATATAATTTTGTTTTATTTTTGTGTGTAAATATTTTTTATAAAATGTAATTTCAACTGTTGGATTATTGTGATAGTAGTTGAATATGGTCCGTTAGATATAATTCACGCGGATCGCTGACGTCGCTCTAAATACAACCGCATTCTGTCGAATTTAGGAGTATCAATTTTATTATTATTATTATTATTATTATTATTATTATATAATTTGATAACTTTTACAGGACATAAATATTAATTAATATTTTCCTTACAAAGATTATTATATTCTAAATTTTAAAATTTATTTTTTAGAATACAATGTTTTAAGAAAAAATTTAATCCATGATTTGGATCGATTTTATCATAAATACACTTTATAAATATTTTTAAAAAAACTCCAAACATCAGTTTGGGAAAAATTAATATATTTTTGTGATATGAAAAAATTTTGGAAAAAAATAAATATTTGGTTTGCCTTTTTAATAGTCAAAGAGTTTGACGGTACTTCTAACTAGTGTTTAATCCATATTGATGTTTTGATTTTTAAAAATATTAATGAATGATCCAACCATACGGATGTCAAGATCTGTATATTTTAGTGATATGATAAAAATTTAGAAAAATAAAATATATTTGGTTTGCCTTTTTAACGTCAAAGAGTAGTTTGACGAGTACTTCTAACTAGTGTTAATCCCATATTGATTTCGATATTTTAAAAAATTACTGAATGATCCAACCGTACGGATGTCAAGATCTTTATATTAGAATATGACAAAATTTAAAGAAAAAAATAAATATATTTGGTTTGCCTTTTTAACCGTGAAAGAGTAGTTTGACGAGTACTTCAACTAGTGTTAAATCACATATGATGTTTCGATATTTTTAAAATTATTACTGTACGGATGTCAAGATCTATATATTTTAGTGATATGACAAAATTTATAGAAAAAATAAATATATTTGGTTTTTTTTTTAACTGTCAACTAGTAATTTAACCAGTACTTCTAAATATTGTTTAATCCCATATTGATGATTCGATATTTTAAAAAATATTAATGAATGATCCAACCGTACGTATGTCAGATCTGTATATTTTAGTGGTATGAAAAAAAATATATAAAAAAATAAATATATTTGGTTTTTTTTTAACAGTGAACTAGTAATTTGACAGTACTTCTAACTAGTGTTTAATCCCATATTGACGATTCGATATTTTAAAAATATTAATGATTGATCCAACCGTACGGATGTCAAAATCAGATATTTTAGTGATATGACAAAAAATTTAAATAAAAATAAAATATTTGGTTTGCTTTTTTAAAAGTCAACTAGTAATTTGACCCGTACTCCTGACTAGTGTTTAATCCATATTGATGATTCGATATTTTTAAAAATATTAATGAATGATTCAACCGTACGGATGTCAAGATCTGTATATTTAGTGATATGACAAAAATTTTGGAAAAAAATAATATATTTGGTTTGCCTTTTTAATAGTCAAAGAGTAGTTTGACCTGTACTTCTAACTAGTGTTTAATCCCATATTGATGTTTCGATATTTTTAAAAATATTAATGAATGATCCACCGTACGGATGTCAAGATCTGTATATTTTAGTGATATGATAAAAATTTAGAAAAAATAAATATATTGGTTTGCCTTTTTAACAGTCAAAGAGTAGTTTGACGAGTATTTCTAACTAGTATTTAATCTCATTGATGTTTCGATATTTTTAAAAATATCGCTGAATGATCCACCGTAAGGATGTCAAGATCTATTATTAGTGATATGACAAAATTTTAGAAAAAAAATATATTTGGTTTTCTTTTTAAAAGTCAACTAGTAATTGACCACTACTTCTGACTAGTTGGAACGGTAAGGTAGGGGTGGGGGGTTTAAGCTTTTTTTTTATATATAATTTTGTTTAATTTTTGTGTGTAAATATTTTTATAAAATGTAATTTCAACCATTGGATTATTGTGATAGTAGTTGAATATGGTCCGTTATATAATTCACGCGGATCGCTGACGTGGCTCTAATACAACCGCATTCCTTCGAATTAGGAGTATCATTTATTATTGTATTATTGTTATATTTATTATTATATTATTTATATAATTTGATAACTTTTACAGGACATAAATATTAATTAATATTTCCTTACAAAGATTATTATATTCTAAATTTTAAAATTTTTTTGAGAATTCAATGTTTTAAGAAAAATTTTAATCCATGAATTTGGATCAATTTTATCATAAATACCACATTTTATAAATATTTTTAAAAAAACTATAAACAGTTTGGGAAAAATGAATATATTTTTGTGAGATTTTTATAAATCTAGAAAAAATTAAATATATTTGGTTTGACTTTTTAATAGTCAAAAATAGTTTGACGAGTACTTTTAACTGTTTAATCCCATATTGATGTTTCGATAGTTTTAAAAATATTACTGAATGATCCAACGTACGGATGTCAAGATCTGTATATTTAGTGATGACAAAATTTATAGAAAAAATAAATGAATTTGGTTTTATTTTTTAACAGTCAACTAGTAATTTGACCAGTACTTCTAACTAGTGTTTATCCCATATTGATGATATTTTAAAAATTTTAACGAATGATCCAACCGTAGGGATGTCAAGATCTGTATATTTTAGTTATATGACAAAATTTTAGAAAAAAATAAATATATTTGGTTTGCCTTTTTAAGAGTCAAAAAGTAGTTTGACAAGTACTTCTAACTAGTGTTTAATCTCAATTGATGTTTCAATATTTTAAAAATATTAATGAATGATCCAACCGTACGGATGTCAAGATCTATATATTTTAGTGATAACACAAAAGTTTTAGAAAAAATAAATATTTGGTTTACGTTTTTAACAATCAACTAGTAATTGACTAGTACTTCTAACTAGTTAATCCCATAGTGATGATTCGATTTTTAAAAATATTAATGAATGATCCAACGCGATGTTAAGATCTGTATATTTGATATGATAAAATTTTTAGAAAAAAAACAAATATTTGGTTTGCCTTTTAACAGTCAAGAGTAGTTGACGAAGTACTTACTAGTGTTTAATCCCATACTTGTCGATATTTTAAAAAATTATTGAATGATCCAACCGTTCGGATGTCAAGATCTGTATTTTAGTGATATGACAATAAGTTTAGAAAAAAATAAATATATCTGGTTTGTTTTTTTAACAGTCAACTAGTAATTTGACTGTACTCTAACTAGTGTTTATCCCATATTCTCATTTGATTTTTTAAAAATTTTAATGAATGATCCAAACCGTAGGATGTCAAGATCTGTATATTAGTGATATGTCAAAAAATTTTAAAAAAAATAAATATATTTGTTAGCTTTTTAACAGTCAACTAGTAATTGACCGTACTCCTAAATAGTGTTTAATCCATATTGATGATTCGACATTTTAAAAATAAATGAATGATTCAACTGTACGGTGTAATGTCAATCTGTATATTTTAGTGATATGACAAAATTTTGGAAAAAAATAAATATATTTGGTTTGCCGCTTTAATAGTCAAGAGTAGTTTGACCAGTACTTCTAACTTGTGTTTACCCCATATGTGTTTCGAGTATTTTAAAAATATTAATGAAGGATTCCAAAGAGGATGTCAAGATCTGTATATTTAGTGATATGATAAAAATTTAGAAAAAATAAATATATTTGGTTTGCCTCTTCTAACTAGTGTTTAATCCCATATTGATGTTTCGATATTTTTAAAAATATTATTGAATGATCCAACCTTACGGATATCAAGATCTATATATTTCAGTGATATGCCAAAATTTTTAGAAAAAAATAAATAAATTTGGTTTTCTTTTTTAATAGTCAACTAGTAATTTTACTCGTACTTCAAACTAGTTTGGAACGCGTTAGGTAGGGGGTGGGGGGGTTTAAGGTTAGTTTTTTATATATATTTTTGTTTTATTTTTGTGTGTAAATATTTTTTATAAAATGTAATTTCAACTGTTGGATTATTGTGATAGTAGTTGAATATGGTCCGTTAGATATAATTCACGCGGATCGCTGACGTCGCTCTAAATACAACGCATTCCGTCGAATTTAGGAGTATCAATTTTATTATTGTTATTATTGTTATTATTATTATTATATAATTTGATAACTTTTACAGGACATAAATTTGTCCATTTCGAAAGGAAGTGTGGTAATTTATAGAAAATTTTTACCATGCAAAAGCTAAAAAATTGTTGGGCATTCATATTTCATTAGTAGGCGGTGTTTTTTAAATTCTCCGTTTTTCTCCTAGATTCAGGAGTTCAGTTCTCTTGTGGCTACGTACGTGTGAAAGAAGGCTAGACAGAGATGTGCTGGAACCCACACGTACTCCATACTCTTCCTTGTAAGCATTACCACACATTGTTTACGGAGTGGGATTCTGATGTTTCTCCAGACATGGTACTGAATTCCCAAATCTGAGTTAATCATTTTGGATTTGGTGGCGCCTTTCATTCTTTAGAGGATCGGAATCTAGTGCAGTTGAGTCCAGGTGATGGTTGTGGTGATTTTCTAATTCTAGTTCAGTGTGTAATATTACACTGTAGTTTATTTGATATCAATCTGGAACCTACCATAGAAGTTAAAGAGAGATTAGTAGATATGTTGAAGTTTTACTGGTTAAAATATCTCTGAACCGACACATCATTTCTTTGGAAGCAGGACAACTTAGAAGAAGGGTTGATTTTCATTTGATTATGTGTACTTGGAACGTTTATAATCAAATAATATGTATCATCTGCAGGTGCAAGAGAGAGCATTAGGTGTGATTATTCATTCTGAACAATGTAATCAAGTTATTGCTGGGATTAAGCTGTAGCTCGACGAAGTCCAAGGCAGTAGGTAGACAGCAAATATGGATTCATAACTCTTCCTTATAGTGGCTAACTCTCCCCTTTTTAGGTCCTGGATCGCCCTCTCCAATTAGATTTTCTAATCCCAATGATCTCGAGATGAGGTGGCCGAGTCCGGTTTACCAAGTCTGCATTGACATTATATAACAATGTATGTGGAAGATAAAATAAAAAATATTAATTTTTGTCATACTATATTTTATTAATGATTGAAGATGTTTTCATTAAGTCACTACATAGGCTTTTATTTGTGGAATGAGATTGCTAGTTTACAAACAACCATTTAACTCTATTAGAAGGAAGCCTTTTTAGATGATGGGGTCAAAAAATAATTCATGCAGGCTAAGCCCTAAAAATAAATAATATCATACTTATGTGGATTTAAAGTTTGTTTAACAAACCCACCAAGTGGTATCAAATATTTAGTTCAACACTTCATAATAATCTCTCATATGGGGATAGGCAAGTGGGCTACCCCTGATGGGCTAAAGGCCGAGGCATGTGGGGCTTGGAGGCATGTGGGGCTTGGAGTATGAGAGTGGGGATTAAGCAGATTGTTGGGAGTTGCCTCAGTTGTCATACTAATTTTCATACTGATATATGATATTTTCATTAGTATCAATTTGTATGATAAACTCCAACTATTTCCACTAGTAATGTCTAGTAAATATATAAATAAGTTGTATATTACAAATATGATTCTACCATAAGTATAATTGACAGAGATACACAATATATGGTATACATTGTCCCTTTTACACAGGGTTTTATCTCATATAACTTCTCTCATCTAACTCTTCATTATTAGTAATGTGCAAATTAATTTTTTTATTTTCAAATTTTTATTTTTAGTATGAGTATACTTTTTAAATTTGTATTATGAGTTATAAAAATCTTTTACGATTTATCACTTTAAAAAATATCTAATAAAATAAATATTAACCAATTAATATTTTTTTTAATTATATAACCGATATCTAAATATATAATTTATTTTATAAACCTATAGTCTAAACTATGTTGACGCGTAATTTGGATATTTGTTTTTCAATCACATTATTAAACTAATCAAAACTAAAATTTGATATGTCATATTATTATTTTTTATATTTTATTTAGGATGTTTATTGTTAATTAGTTTATAATAAAAATAACAACGGTGCACTTATAATATGTTCGAAAGTTTAAAAAGTGGAACCAAACACTAACTTTCAAAATAATTGTGAAATTTTCACTATGAAATAAAAAATAAATAAAGATATACAACATTAAGAATTTGAAAAAAATCTTAATAAAATTAGTAATTATATAGGAAATTTTCCTATAAAAAGAGTGTTATCTTTTCACAAACCCTAACACTTGACCCACTGTCAGCCGCCCCCATCTATTTCATAGAGAGTCAAATTTACAATAAACACTGATGAACATATTCGAAGATGAAGAAGACAATAAAGAAAACCACCCTCCACTCCCTATACAAATGTAAATCAAGATTGGCACGGTATATTTCTTTACTCATCTTGAAAAAATAAATAATCATAGTTAATTTTTTTCTAATTAATTGTTTTCTACAGGTATTTCAAGGGGATTGGTTATGATACATCAGTACATGATAAAAATTAGAGTGAGAGAGGATGGGTGTAGATGATTCTACTATTACATGCCATCTCTAAACGCGGTGTGTGGTTATAATTCATTTTCTTATTATTCTATTATATTGATGACTGATTAATAGACAATACTAATTTACATTTTTTAGTAATATTGAATGACAAATAGTTTGAGTAAGGACATCTAACTTTCATGATGCATATGCCATTAATTATACTTAAAAATAATTAAAGGATATAGTTTATGTGTTTAGAAACTTGAGATTTTGTGCAGGAGGATGTAGGTCAATTATGTGTGGTGCCTGGATTATATTAGATTGACTTAGTGGCTTATATTAGTTTATAGCTTTAATTTTAAAAGTTGTTTGTATTTCGATCATCTCCCTAGCTATATATATATAATATATCATGTTATAAATGATGTAAAACTTAATGCTAAAGTAAAATTCCTAATTTTTTGAGTTGGTTTTCGAACAACATATTTCTTGTTTATACTCAATGCCAGGATGTATACAAATAATATATATAAGCTGTGTATTGTAAAACTGAGAAAAACAAAGACTTGCGTGTAAGTTGTTTTTATTGATTTGAAGCGTACAATATAAATAGATAGCTGATAGAATATGCAGCTAAAAACAAGGGCCATCAAACAACTAACTCTTCTAATGCAGTTCTACTTCTACGTGTCTACATATGCCATTTCTAAAACTTCTCCACGACTATGCATACTAATTCAACATGCACATACTTTAATTATTTTAAAACTAGCTATAAGTTTCAAAATAATTCCAACAATCATCCCCTTAGTTTTGAAACTTATTTAGGCAACTCCATTACTCCCAGTAATCTGCGCATTCTTTCAAATTTGATAGTAGTGAGAGCTTTGGTCAGGAAATCTGCTCGTTGCATATCACTACTCACATGCTTGACAATGATCTCCTTTCTCTCAACACATTCTCGAATATAATGGTAGCGTTTGTCTATATGTTGTACTACGCCCATGAAAAACTAGGTTCCTTGCAAGATCGATGGCGGATTTATCATCAATGTACAAGATTACTGGACCCATATCTTCACCTGTTAGCTTGCTCAGCAGATTCCTCAGCCAAACAGCTTGACAAGCTGATGTCGTCCCTCCCATAAACTCTGCCTCGCACGAAGACAAGGCCACACACCTTTGTTTCTGTGAGACCCATGTGATGAGGTTATCATTTAAGTAAAATACCATTCCTCTTGTACTCTTCCTGTCATCTGTTTGTCCTCCAAAATCGCTATTCGAGTATCCTGTAAGCATATTGTTTCTAATATCCCTCGAATAAACCAGGCCGTAGTTAATTGTACCCTTGACGTACCTGAGTATACGCTTTATAGCATTCATATGAAGAACTGTGGGCTTTTCCATTAAACGGCTGACTATCCCCACATCATAAGCCATGTCGGGACATGTATGCACAAGGTAGCGAAGTCCTCCAACCAAGCTTTTGTATTCTGTTGGATCCACCAGTTTCCCGCCTTCGTCGTTAGTCAAATGCTCCTTCGGATCCATAGGATATTTAGTGGGGTTAAAAGCTTGCATTCCAGCCTTCTCCAATATTTTCTTTGTGTAAGCTGACTGTTTTAGCTCTATACAGTCCTTCATTTGTTGAACCAGGTAATACACAAAATGCGCTACTCTTCTATCTTCCATGTCTGCTCAACCCATGATCTGCTTATCACTTGTGGCACCCAACAATATTTCCAAAAAACAATCTCACACAACTCAAATAATATAACTTTAGTATAAATAGACAATAATAACTTGTTGACTCCATTACATAATATAATTAAACAAAACTTGAAGAAGATTATATAATTATGTGTTATTCTAATAAAGTAAATAATGTAAATGTTGGGTTTTCAGAACCTTTTATAATGCTTCCAAATAGGTTCCTAGGCCTTCTAAGTAGATATCTAGCTCTGCTCCATGTATTCACCAAAAAATCTATCTATCTATACTATACTATTATAGGCAATTTGGTAGTTGGTTGGTTATTTGGTACAGTTATTTGGTACGCAAAATAAGAACCGTCAGATTTAAAGACATATAGATGGAACCGTTGGATATAATAATAATAAAATAATATTAATATTTAAACTGCTCTCATAGGTTGAGGGTTCGAATTCCGTCAACAACGTATTAAATTTAAACTTTATATCTTTATTTTTAATAGTTTCTACAGGTTCAAGGTTCGAGACTTGTAAATAACATATTATATATTATTATTTATTTTCAGTCAAGTCTCAAATTATCATAACACATTATTATAATGTATTATGTTCTTTGATTTATTTTTCAACTATTAAAAATTTATATTAATATATCAATAATTTTAAGATAAAACTTATTATTAAAAATTAATCGAGTGTTAAAAGCAATCCGTGTATCGCCCACGTTACAGACTAGTATATATATATGGGCTACTCTAATAGAAACCAATTTTGGAATAGAAACTAGAAATTAAATAATATTTTATTTTAAATTATTTTGAAAAATATCACATATGATATGCAAATCGATCGTTGAGAGGTGGAGAAAAATACAGTGAAATCGGATTTTAAAACAAATTACCGTTTGACGTTAAAAAAATAAAAAGCGGAGGAAAAAAGTTGAGATTGTGTGTGGGATGGTATCGATTAGTTCGGTGTGGTGCTTTTAGGGGGCTATTAAGTTAGATTGATCTAATGGCTTATATTAGTTTTTAGTTTCTATTTTAACTTTAGTTTCTATTTGATCATTTGCCTATTATATATATGTGTGTGCCTACACTTATAAAATAACACTGATTTCGATTGCTAACCCATGAACTCCCTAAAATGATACGACCAAGTTTCTTGGAGTGAATATCACACGTGCGTGTAATAACCTCACACAGAATATATAATGTAATTTCTATATCAATAATTATAATATCTTGGATCCTATATAATAATATTAGCACGTCCTCATCAAATAAAACAATTTTTTTCTAATATTGTAATTAGCTAATATTCTAATAAAATAGATAATTTGTTTTAGAAACTTCTAAATATTAGGCTTGCAGAGTCTTTTGTTTTGCTTCCAAATCGTCTCAAGAATTTTAGAAATATGTCAACTACTAGTAGGAGTATATGAGTCTTTTGTTTTGCTTCCAAAAGTTTCTTCGAGACTTTACACATATGTCTAGTACTAGTACTAGTAGGAGTATATTTATTACATATTTTGACGAATAAATGTGTCTACACTCACAAAATGAGGCGCATCTTGATGAAAAAGCTAAAGACTCCCGAAAATGATACGACCAAGTTTCATGAGGAGAATATTATATATGACCATGTTAGTAATATTTCGAACTAAAAAATGCAACCAAGGAAAAATTTATCAATAAACCATTTTTTTAGCAATATCATTGACTTTATTAGCATAGGACATATGAAATACCGATAGCTTAACTTGGTTATTACATAACCCCAAGGCTATGTTGACACTCTAGATTAACTTTTGCTTTTAATTTTTCTTCAATTATCCATGGTAGATATTAGGGTTAAACTGTATACATATTTTCTACCACTATGTGTCTCTTTGAAAGAATATTTTGGTTGAGGAACATGACAATTAAATAATATGTCTAACCATAATATTGTGAGTACTTGATTGTTGGTGTTGAACATGGTACAAAAAACACTTCATTCCTTGAACTGATTACTTTAATATTTATCCTCTTCATATCATGCTTAACTATATGTGCAATATGGATAAAATACTTTATAAGAAACATCTTCTTTTATATTTAGTTTTCTTGTGGTCTCGATCACCAATCCTTAACTTTTTATTTGTTGAGGTCTAATTATAGGATTCTTGCTTGCCAAAAATAAATAAATTATAGGATGCCTGATAAGTGCTCAAAAAAGTTCGAATAACTTATTTTCTGCTGACAATAAGGTTTTTGTCAGGTTTGGAAAATATATTTTGTTAAGGTAACAACTTTTTCAAGAGAGGTAATTACAGGGCAATTAAGGTGAGGTAACTATCAGCGAAGTAATTGATTCATCATTGATTATGTAGCAAAAATAGTGGCTCTGATACCAATTGACGGGGGATGCTGATTTGGAAAAATTAGGATTTAAGATATTAAAACTCTCGCAAGGTTTTTTCCATTTAAATGAATATTTTTTCTTAAAAATAAAATTTTAAAGAATTACAATAATAAAAAGCCCCTAATTTAATTTGAATAAATTAATTTAACTTTTACTTCAAAAGATGATTTTTATATGATTATTGTTAAAATACAATTAAATGGCTCCAAAAGTTTAACTATCATGTAAATATATAGTATTACAAAAACATAGTAAAAATAATTTTAACCTTGTGATTTGACAGGATTTTGCCCTCTTTGGTATGAAAAACAATGAGATTAAGAAGGTAGTACGTTGAGGGAAATAATTAACGTGCCTCTGTTGTTTTTGATGAATACGGATCTTGTTTTTTAAATTTTGTTGCCAAGTTATTTTGTCTTATTGATTATTTTCGTACGAAAATATATAAAGTAAACTCTCTTTATTTTTGTAGTTTTTGCATATATGTGTATTAATTTAATAATAATAGCAATAATAATAATAATAATTTTAATTTTAATTATTTGCATTATTATATTAATATTAATATTTACTGCTATAGGTGTGATGCAAGAATCATTTAGTAGTTGTTAGGGCTAGAATTCAATGTATCCTATGTTGGGTCGTTAATCTAAACTTGGGAAGCTTGTTTATTTATTTCTTAGTTGCTATCTTAATTAAACTGTCGTGCAAAGTTTGTTTGGATCGGTTGACCTGGTCTAAAGAACTGGAAAGGGCGTTGCTGAATAAACGTTAGTCTTTGAGATGTTGTAGGACTTCAGTTGTTTAGTTGCTATTTTGTAGGACATTTACTTGCATTGTTTTAGTTTAAGTATTGTAGTTCATTATCAAATAAAAAAAGCTGTTCAACGCTATCTTATTAAAATACACATACAGACACTTAAGTTGCATATCTTTGTGCCAATATCCTATAGTGACAACCTCCTTACTAGTTACTAGTTTATCTTGTATATTTTTCTAGGCATTTAATACAAACACCAAAAAAACCCTCGTATATATTTGCTAATTATCTTATAAATAAACCCCTCTCCTCTTATTGTATATAGTTATTATATTGTTAATTATTTTATGTAGGAGAATGGTTTCTTGGTTTTGGTTTTGTTGGTAATTTAATGTTCCTAGGTATGGAATGATGTATAAGCTAAAACTTTTATAGAATTTTTTCTGTAGGTAACTGTAAAAATCTAACTCAAAATATAAGGTTTAGCTTGTTCTTTCAAGCTTGATAGGAGAATTCCCTTTTTAATATTCAGAGTAGGATACTAACATTATTAAGGTATCTGGTATTTACTTGGAGAAAGCTTCTGAGCAGTTTAAAATGTTTTGTAATCAGTATACAAGTTTTGGAGTAACCAAATCAATATTGCTAATTTGAAAGTCCAGGCTGGAAGATTAATTTGTATGTGTTTTCCTTTTCAGCACATCAAGCTCCCTGTGTTCTGGATGCCAGAATTTCATGGGAAAAGGTTTAAATAATGTTACCCCAGAATTTTGTTCCAGGAAATTGTGCGAAGCGGTTGATCCAGTATCACCAGTTGCATCTTAATGCTAATGTAAAACTTCAAGTTTTTTGAGTTGGTCTTCATCAGCATAGGACACATTTACTCATTGTATTCATGATTTTATTTATTATAGGCTAGCATAGAGTCCCAGAGGGAACTTGTTTCAGATTTTTTTGCACCCAGTGCCAAAAGGAGATGGTGCTTCTCACAATGCAAGAATCGCCCTAAACAGGCTGCTCTTTTGCTCCGGTTGGTGCTATTAAATTTTACCTGTATATTGATTAAAGCAAAAAATGATAAAAGAAATTAAGAATTGTTATACATAACATTCGAAGTTGACTGGACAACATTTTAGATTATTTGATAAATTTTGGTGCAAGTATATTTTGCAATATTCTTCTTGTGTGACTAGCTCATCTTAAAAAGGCACTCTCTGGCATATATATTTATTGACTAGTTATTCTTAAAAAAGCCTCTGGAAAATCTATATTCTTAATTAATATTTTATCATGATTGTTGGAAATGGAGTTCAAATGTTACAATCCTGTACTCTTAAAATAGCTGGAATACGGCATTTAATCAGTCTCACTACAGTTCAAACCACGCGATTCTGGGTTGTTTATGTCTTGTGTCTTAAAACATTGTTTTTACTTCATTAACGGTGGGCGTGGCAGTGTCAACTGTAAGCAGAAGCCAGGTTGGGGTTACGGTATGTCATCTTATTTATTTCTCTGCTGATCTTTTGTCTTTTGTCCTGTGTTTCGAATTTCTATTCTTTGAGATGTTAAATTGGAAGATTGTACATATATTTTGTTATATTATTCTATGATATAATTAATGTATCTAGAAGTTTATAACATATTATTAGATGCTATCAGTTTTATGAATAGTCTATTTTCCCTTTGTATTTCAATTCTTCTTTACAAATTACTATAAACCTTAGCTCATTTTTTTCCCAACTATGTAATTTTTCTTTCGTGTACTTTTAGAAGTTACAGCTGAAACGCTTCCTGCACTATCCAAAATTGGTTTTGAAACTAGTATCGTGAAAGAGTTTCTCAACTTTGATATGCCTAGCGAACACCAGACATTGTCGGGTGAAATTATTGTTCATTCCTATAATCCAACGGTGGAGGCTGTCTATCAAAATTTGTGTGTCGTTCACGATGGTCAGATTTGCGTTGTTAAGGTTAGGCTTACAAATCTGATGGTAATGTAATTTGTGCCAAAATTTTGCTACAGTCAGGCTAAAACTTTTACAATTTAATGTGTGGGACTTTTGTATTCGCAATATTGAGCAATTTATATCTGGCAATACCTTGCTATCTCAGGCTTCCGGTTTTTGTCCTGCGAATATAAGCATACTGTTGAGAATGATTCATCCTACTTGCAATCTAGTACATCAAAAAGATATTCTAATGCGTAAGTATTCTTCATATTTCCTACAGTATAAATTAGCTCAATCTATTTTATGATGGCCATTGAGCCATCTTGGTCTTCTATGTTAGTTATCAATAATTTTTATATATACATATATAATTGGATGTGAATTTAGGTACACAACCCAAATAAAGCAGAAATTTGGTTTGTGCACCGAGCTTTTTATTGTGTTACAATTGAATTTCTTTCTTTATCTGTTTATATAATTTCATGTGAGATAGTGTTACTTTCCAAGTCAACATAATGTATGAATCACTAGTAACATTCACCATCCAAAAAACCATCCAAAAACTCCTGATCACTTTTAATATGATCTTCCCAACTGGTTCATATAAGTTGTGTCTTAACGTTTATGAATCATAGTACAGGGATGGATTATATATGATGTGTCCTAACCTTTATGAACTGCAGTATAGGAATGAATAATTTTTTCTTTACGATCTGAACTTTTTCGAATCTTGTATTTCAATCTCTGTAATTACAGCCACAGGATTGTGTATATTACTCGGGCTCTTCATCTTACCTTCAAGTACCCGTGTTGGACACTCGACAATTGGACATGTACACTCGGATTTGAACACTTATTTTACAATAAAAACATGTATATTTTTCAAAATATTTGGAGTCCGATACTTGACACGTATCCATGTCGAACACTTCTTGCTGAGTCCGAGTAAATGCATTGATTCCTGCAGATATTTTTTACAGGAGGGTCCCAAGTTAAATTATAATTGTACATAAGTTTTTCTATTCTTAACTCGTACAATTATCATCTTCAACTGATGTTTGGTATGAAAATGTTAACATTCACTATTAAATTAGTAATAACATAGAGATATGATGTGTCTATTGACCACCTTAACTTTAGTTGAAAACCTGAAGTACTCAACCTAACAAAGAAACACCTCAAGATATATAAATCGTTTATTTCTGCCGGCCTTGGAAACTCTCCCCAGCTCCCGCCTCCCCTCCCCCCCCCTCCCCAAAGGAAAAAAGAAGATCCACCTTTGAGCAAAGAACACAGTATCATTATGTCACCTGAAATAAGATGGATTACATCCTTAGCTCCATTCTAAGGTTGATATGTAGTCAATAAGATCGTGCTACAAATGTTATCTCCAATTTTTCACAAAGTGGCTGGACTTGCCAATTAGTGTAATAATGTGGCCTTGTATAAGCGAACAGACATATCTTTTCCTCCTAAAAGCCCTACAACTATAATCCAAAAATATTCTAAAGATATGGCCAACATCAATCAATTATTAAAATATATTTGAATTAAATAATGTATCATAATTCTAACAAGTGTGTTTTATGGATGTTGGTTTGTAGGAAAGGGAACCCATCATCATGAGAGCAGCACCTTCACCGTGGCAAGATCAAAATTTTGTTAAATCATAATTATCAGTACAATCTCTGACTACTTTGTGCAACCAAATGTTCTTTTCTGTAATTTTTGGTTTCACCCAGAAGTACAAAGCTCTATTTTTCATGCTAACTAAAGTCTATCACAGGTGTCATGTATTTAATACAGGAAGAGTTGATGACATCCATTTGCATGTATAGAAGAATTTCACACCAAACACTTTATCTGCTGTCAAATTTTCAGGTTAGCAGAAGAAGCTTACAATTTTCAAAGCGTCTTGAACTTGCCCTTGATGTAGGGTTTACAAAAAGATACGTGCGATGTACGTAGGTATTATGATTTTAGGGATAATTAAGTTTTTACAAGAATTCTCTTCTTTTTGCAGCTTATTTAACAAACATATTTCTTTTGTACAAATAGTCTTTATATTTGTTTTCTCAAAACCCTCAATTATTTATCTGATCAAATCTCGGCTCTTTATCTTAATTTATAAATGCATCAAATGAACAGACTGCAAAACTTGTGATGCTTTGAAGTACTATGTTCAGTTTACTTTTAAATATATAATCTATTCTAGTTTATTTGCAACACTTCACTTTTGAAATCATATTAATTTTTCTGTAGCACTTTGCATTAAAAAAGTTTTATACGTTATAACTTGTGTGTTTATAACATGAGGGGTACCTAATTGTTATAATGGTATTATCAAATAAATACAAAAACTACCTCCGTCGGCTAAAGATGAAACTAAGAACAACTGGCAAGGTCTTCTTAGTATGCTAAAATTGTTGCAAACATGTGATGGTGAATTGGAGTAATGTATTTACATAATTGTTAATCCTTGTTATCTTTCTCCATTGTATAGATGTCAGAAGTGGTCAACTTAAGGTGGGACTTGATTCATCACAATTATGCAGCAGGGATGAATTCAAGAAGTAAGTTTAATTTATTATTTATTTTTCTTTGTCTTTTGTTACCTTGCTTTTGAGCTTTCTTCTTCAGGTTTTGTTTTAAGCCTTCAAATTCTATTTATAATGAAAAACTGGACATATTTATTACAGAACCAAACTAATTCCTTAATCTGATTCAATAGCTAGACTATAATTGTTGCAAGTCCATGTTCTATATTTGTGGCCTATTGAGTATTGACATAGTTGACTGGGATACACATGTGTATGGATCTATATAGATGGACTTATCCTTAGAGGTTTATTAGTATCGTTTTAATAATATTCAAAATAATCAAGGCAGGTTGTTTATCATAGCCATTCCTTAGGAATTAGTATATTTTATTAAGTGAAGAAACTAAGCATTCATCTACGAAGTCTGTCCTGCTTGCAAATTTTTTCTGTAGCTATTTGTGTAAGACACACACATGGTCACAACCAACATTTACCATAATGTGTAACTACTTGAAACAAATGACGTATGAATAATATTTTAATCAGTGATATGTATATGAAAGATGTGTCAAGTTTTCACAAATAGAGCTAAAATTGTTGATTTAATTTTTTAATTAAAATGATGTAGGACAACTCTAGTAATGATGGATATATAAACTAAAAATGATAACCATGATAGAATTTAGGCGGATGAACAACTAGCATAACAGCCGTTATCCCAAGGGTTTCCCAACAACAAAATGCAGAAGAGACCCAATTTAGGATTCAAAGATATTCGAGTAAGTTTGGAAAAAGATTTCTAATGTATTTTGGAGTTCTAGCTCGAATTCTCTATACTTGAGGCATGTTGGTTTGTTGTGTACTTCCTAGCAACCCTAATGATTTTTGTATTAATTTCAATAGGTGCTCTCAACTTGCATTTGAATCATAATAATAAGAATAATATATTACTTAAGTAATGAATAGGAAAATAAATAATAATCAAATTATCAGAGGGTTATTTCAAATAAAAATTTATAAAAATTGGGGGAAATGTTATGATCGGTAGCTATATTGGTAGGCGCAAAAGAAAAGAGAAGTAAAAAGGAGAAGTCATCTCGTTACTTCACCCTGTTTTTGGTCAATGACTTTTACATCTGTTCCTGTGTTTCAGCTAGTCCGGCCATACTTGGTAGTTCGAGCAGTGAAGATGGGGAGGCCTAATATGCACACATAGTGAAGTAGCCCACTGGTGCAATATGGAAGATAACCGTAAATTTAGCACCAAATGGGGACATAACTTGTACATGTTCTTCATCTCGGACATCATACATCAGCAATTTGACTTGGTGTTTATGTTGAAGAACATCAAAGTATTTTTTCAATAGTTTTTTCCCATGTTCCCGAGATTTTCTAATCCCAATGATCTCGAGATGAGGTGGCCGAGTCCGGTTACCAAGTCTGCATTGACATTGCCTTCTTTCTTGTATCTTGTAGACTGCTCAGCCTAAGGCTAAAATATAAAATGTGCTATAAAAGAAGAAAGTCAATTACGTGGGTGAACCATATGGCCCCCAAAAGAATCGCGCTTCAACCTGCACAGATAAATACTTTAAGTCGCTATCTATCCGAAGAACCTAGGTGCCCTACCTATTTATTGCAAAGTAGCTGTCAGAGTCTTGTATGCTTTTAGTAGCTTGTGTCCCTGGGTCCGTGGGAAACCCCTAGGAATTCACATCAGAAACATAGTAAAGTAATAACACAAGGAGAATTAGTAGGAAAATTGAATATCACTTAAATAAGTATTTTAATAATTTTTGATGTTATTTTATTATAAAGACTAATAATAAGTATGGGTTGGTAGTACAGATAAAATTCTAATTATTTATTATTAATGATGGTGAGATGTGCACTCTAGTTTGTTTGGTGGTGCATAATATAACAATGTATGTGGAAGATAAAATAAAAAATATTAATTTTTGTCATACTATATATTTTATTAATGATTGAAGATGTTTTCATTAAGTCACTACATAGGCTTTTATTTGTGGAATGAGATTGCTAGTTTACAAACAACCATTTAACTCTATTAGAAGGAAGCCTTTTTAGATGATGGGCTCAAAAAAAAATTCATGCAGGCTGGGCCCTAAAAATAAATAATATCATACTTATATGGATTTAAAATTTGTTTAACAAACCCACCAAGTGGTACCAAATATTTAGTTCAACACTCCATAATAATCTCTCATATGGCTCCAGTACCGGTCTGGGATAGGCAAGTGGGCTACCCCTGATGGGCTAAAGGCCGAGGCATGTGGGGCTTGGAGTATGAGAGTGGGGATTAAGCAAATTGTTGGGAGTTGCCTCAGTTGTCATACTAATTTTCATACTGATGTATGATATTTTCATTAGTATCAATTTGTATGATAAACTCCAACTATTTCCACTAGTAATGTGTAGTAAATATATAAATAAGTTGTATATTACAAATATGATTCTACCATAAGTATAATTGAGAGAGATACACAATATATGGTATACATTATCCCTTTTACACAGGATTTTATCTCATATAACTTCTCTCATCTAACTCTTCATTATTAGTAATGTGCAAATAAATTTTTTTATTTTCAAATTTTTATTTTTAGTATGAGTATACTTTTTAAATTTGTATTATGAGTTATAAAAATCTTTTACGATTTATCACTTTAAAAAATATCTAATAAAATAAATATTAACCAATTATATATTCTTTTTTAATTATATAACCGATATCTAATATATATAATTTATTTTATAAACCTATAGTCTAAATTATGTTGACGCGTAATTTGGATATTTATTTTTCAACAACATTATTAAACTAATCAAAACTAAAATTTGATATGTCATATTTATATTTTTTTACATTTTATTTAGGATGTTTATTGTTAATTAGTTTATAATAAAAATATTAAAAGTGTTATATTGCAAATTATATGACATCATATTTATTAAATAACAACGGTGCACTTATAAGATGTTCGAAGGATTAAAAAGTGGAACCAAACACTAACTTTCAAAATAATTGTGAAATTTTGACTATGAAATAAAAAATAAATAAAGATATACAACATTAAGAATTTAAAAAAAATCTTAATAAAATTAGTAATTATATAGGAAATTTCCCTATAAAAAGAGTGTTATCTTTTCACAAACCCTAACATTTGACCGACTGTCAGCCGTCCCCATCTATTTCATAGAGACTCAAATTTACACTAAACAGTGATGAACATATTCGAAGATGAAGAAGACAATAAAGAAAACCACCCTCCACATGTAAATCAAGATTGGCACGGTATATTTCCTTACTCCTCCTCTTGAATAAATAAATAATCATAGTTAATTTTTTTCTAATTAATTGTTTTCTACAGGTATTTCAAGGGGATTGGTTATGATACATCAGTACATGATAAAAATTAGAGTGAGAGAGGATGGGTGTACAGGATTCTACCATTACATGCCTTCTCTAAACCCTGTGTGGTTATAATTCATTTTCTTATTATTCTATTATATTGATGACATGATTAATAGACAATACTAATTTACATTTTTTTAGTAATATTGAATGACAAATAGTTTCAATAAGGACATCTAACTTTCATGATGCATATGCCATTAATTATACTTAAAAATAATTAAATGATATAGTTTATGTGTTTAGAAACTTGAGATTTTGTGCAGGAGGATGTTGGTCAATTATGTGTGGTGCCTGGATTATATTAGATTGACTTAGTGGCTTATATTAGTTTATAGCTTTAATTTTAAAAGTTGTTTGTATTTCGATCATCTCCCTAGCTATATATATATATCATGTTATAAATGATGTAAAACTTAATGCTAAAGTAAAATTTCTATTTTTTTGAGTTGGTTTTCAACAACATAGTGCATATTTCTTGTTTATACTCAATGCCAGGATGTATACAAATATATATATAAGCTGTGTATTGTAAAACTGAGAAAAACAAAGACTTGCGTGTAAGTTGTTTTTATTGATTTTAAGCGTACAATATAAATAGATAGATGATAGAATATGCAGCTAAAAACAAGGACCATTAAACAACTAACTCTTCTAATGCAGTTCTACTTCTACGTGTCTACATATGCCATTTCTAAAACTTCTCCACGACTATGCATACTAATTCAACATGCACATACTTTAATTATTTTAAAACAATCTATAAGTTTCAAAATAATTCCAACAATCACCCCCTTAGTTTTGAAACTTATTTAGGCAACTCCATTACTCCCAGTAATCTGCGCATTCTTTCAAATTGGATAGTAGTGAGAGCTTTGGTCAGGCAATCTGCTCGTTGCATATCACTACTCACATGCTTGACAATGATCTCCTTTCTCTCAACACATTCTCGAATATAATGGTAGCGTTTGTCTATATGTTTACTACGCCCATGAAATGTACAAGATTACTGGACCCATATCTTCACCTGTTAGCTTGCTGAGCAGATTCCTCAGCCAAACAGCTTGACAAGCTGATGTCGTCCCTACCATAAACTCTGCCTCGCACGAAGACAAGGCCACACACCTTTGTTTCTGTGAGACCCATGTGATGAGGTTATCATTTAAGTAAAATACCATTCCTCTTGTACTCTTCCTGTCATCTGTTTGTCCTCCAAAATCGCTATTCGAGTATCCTGTAAGCATATTGTTTCCAATATCCCTCGAATAAACCACGCCGTAGTTAATTGTACCCTTGACGTACCTGAGTATACGCTTTACAACATTCATATGAAGAACTGTGCGCTTTTCCATGAAACGGCTGACTATCCCCACAGCATAGCCATGTCGAGACATGTATGCACAAGGTAGCGAAGTCCTCCAACCAAGCTTTTGTATTCTGTTGGATCCACCAGTTTCCCGCCTTCGTCCTTAGTCAAATGCTCCTTCGGATCCATAGGATATTTAGTGGGGTTAAAAGCTTGCATTCCAGCCTTCTCCAATATTTTCTTTGTGTAAGCTGACTGTTTTAGCTCTATACAGTCCTTCATTTGTTGAACCTCCATTCCCAGATAGTACGACAACCTCCCCAAATCATTCATTTCGAACCAATCATTCATCTGTTGTTTAAATTCATTTAGTACCTGTTATTAAGAGATCGTCTACATAGACAACAACAATGAGAGCTTCAACACCATTACCCCTGATGTACAATGCATGCTCATATGGGTACCTTGAAAAACCTAGATTCTCAAAATACTTGTTTAGTTTAGCATACCAGACACGTGGTGCTCGACGCAGACCATAAAGAGCCTTAATCAATCTATACACCAAGTGTTCTTGACCTTCTTTAATAAAGCCTTAAGGTTGAGCAACATAAACTTCTTTCTAAATTTCTCTATTTAAAAATGTTGTTTTGACATCCAAGTGGTGAATCTGCCAATCGGTCTTGGTAGCCAATGCCAACAGAAAGCGAACAGTCTTGAGCCTGCTGACCGGAGCAAAAATTTCGTCAAAGTCCACCCCCTGCTCTTGTACGTATCTTTTGGAGACGAGCCTTGTTTTGTATTTTATTATTTCCCCATTAGCATTCCTCTTCAGCTTGTATATCCATTTCAGGCCTATTACCTTGCGATAAGCCGTTAATTCTGTCAGTGTCCATGTCTTATTCTGCTCAATAGACTCCATTTCGCTCAGCATTGCTATAACTCATTAGCTCATCAATTCCCATCAATAGAAGCTCATCATCGAGCTTAATTTCCTATGTCTCATTTTAAATATCAGCAAGAGATTTGTAACGTCGCGGTTTACTGCTACTGTCCGAGCTTGTAGACTCTGAATGGTCTATGTTTACTGACATCTGTGGTGTCATGGGCATGCTCCCTTTTGTCGATGGAGTCACTGCTTCATTTTCAGACTCCACACTCGTTTGTTGTGATTGAAAGCTTTCTTCTCCCCCTTTGAATAACAGTTTCTTCACTATTCCGAACATCAGGGCCAACTACAACAAACGTGGTCTGTTGATCACGATTTTCCTCTCTATGCTGATCCCATGGCCATGTTTTCCTTTCCTCGAACGCCACATCCCTGTTTACAAATATCTTATTGCTTTGAGGATCAAGCAAGCGATATGCCTTTGTTCCTGGTTCATTGCCTTTGTTCGTGGTTCATTTCCAAGATGTATCACTGGTTTGCTCCTGTCATCCAACTTCTTAGTGTGTACCCCTGGGATTTTCATATAAGCCATAAATCCAAAGACACGTACATGGCCTATGTTTGGTCTATCTCCTTTCCATGCCTCATATAGAGTCCTTCCAGTTAGAGATCGCGTGGGTAACCTGTCGAGAATATACATGGAGTGTCTCACAGCTTCTCCCCATAACGTCAAAGGTAGATTCATTTATTTCAGCATACTTCTAGCCATTGCAACCACTGTCCTATTTCTTCGTTCCATCACCCCATTCTGTTGTGGAGAGTAGGGAGCTTTGTAGTGTCTTTCTATTCCGCTTTCCTCACATAATGTTGTAAAATCTTGAGAACAAAATTTTACTACACGATCAGTTCTGAGAGTCTTTACTCGCTTGTCTGTTCCATTTTCAACATGTGCTTTGAACTTCTTAAATGCATTAAGGGCTTCATCCTTACTTTTTAGAGTATATGACCACATTATTCGACTGAAATCGTCCACCAAAAGAAGAAAATACCTGTTGCCACCAGTTGTTGCGGGAGATATCGGACCACAAAGATCACCATGCACCAATTCAAGCACTTGTTTCGCACAGAATTTGCTTTGAGATGGGAACGATTTTCTGACCTGTTTGGACATCGAACAATCTGTGCACATAGTCTTTGGATTCTCAAACTTCGGCAACCCATGCACCATTTGTGTAGAATGCATAGTGTCAAAGCTTGAAAATTCATGTGGCCAGTGAATGCCATAACCAAGGTAATTCATCTGTCTTAGAGATTAACAATGCAGGCTTACTGGTTTCTATAGTTATTTTATAAAATCTATTAGGGGATCTTTTCACCTTCATAAGTCGTTTTCTTGATTTTTCAAACACCCACAAGTACTCACCATTTAAGACGACTTTGTTTCCAACTTCAGACAATTCTCCAAGACGAATTATGTTATTGCAAAGCAAATGGATATAATTTACCTCTTCGACGGTGTGTTCTTCCCCATTTTTGCATGCAAAGACCACATGGCTTTTCCCCTTTATTTCAACTGGTGAGCCATTTCCAAACCTCACTTGCCCAGTTACTCCCTCCTCAAGTTCTCTAAACTTTGATCGTAATCCTGTCACTTGATTACTCGCACCATTATCCAAATACCACAGGTTTGAATCAGCACGTTCACCATCGTGCACAAGTTTTGGTACAACCTTTTCTTCATTTAGCAACACCATTTCTTCCCCTTGTTTACTGTGTTTGGCCAATAAGAGTGCTAGCTCGTCATCCTTGATTTGTGCCATGTTTATTTCTTACTTTTGTTCCTTTTCTCTCCCGGTTTTTCGACACTCTGCAGCGAAGTAACCATATATGCCGCAGTTATAGCATTTTACTCTGCTTTTGTCGCGTAACCCACGTCCACCTTCCTTTCAACGATTTCTTTGGCTGGACGACCCCTCTGCACCTCCTCTGCTATTCCGTTTGATCCACTCCTCCCTAGTCAACAGAAGTTTTCCATCACTGTTTTCCCATTTTATTTGTAAAAGTTTGGAGATTGTAATATGAGTTTATACCTCTTTTTTCATCTTCAATTCATGATACAGTTTATTTGACCAGTTTCTGAGAAATTATTTTTAGCCAATGTTGGCTATTGATATTCCTTCCCATAAACTATATTGGCTATTGATATGCCTTCCTAGAAACTATATGCAGTAACAGGTTTCGACCATATTGATTTTCTTTTAGAAACATTGTCTAAGGATTTTTTTCACAAATAAATATGTACATATGTACTTATGCTAGATATTAATTAGATATCAGAGATATTAATAGGATTATTTTGGATATCTATCAAGTTGGACTTTTCAAAATTTAAATTTCATGAAATATGCTGTTATTAAATATTAAAGTAAAAATAAGTTGGGAAAAAGATTTTTAATGTATTTTGGAGTTCTATCTCGAATTCTCTATACTCGAGGCATGTTGGTTTGTTGTGTACTTCCTAGAAACCCTATGATTTTTGTATTAATTTCAATAGGTTATTTGAAGTTGCATTTGAATCATAATAATGAAAATATTCTATTACTTAAGTAATGAAAAGGAAAATAAATAATAATCAGATTATCAGAGGGTTATTTCAAATAAAAATTGATAAATATTGGGGAAATGTTATGATCGGTAGCTATACTGGTAGGCGCAAAAAGAAAAGAGAAGTAAAAGGAGAAGACATCTTGTTACTTCACCCTATTTTTGGTCAATGACTTTCACATCTGTACTTGTGTTTCAGCTAGTCCAGCAATACTTGGTAGTTCGAGCAGTGAAGATGGGGAGGCCTAATATGCACACAGAGTGGAGTAGCCCACTAGGTGCATTCTAGAAGATAACTGTAAATTTAGCACCAAATCGGGGCATAACTTGTGCATGTTCTTCATCTCGGATTCCATCATACTCAGCAATTTGACTTGATGTTTATGTTAAAAACATCAAAGTACTTTTTAATAGTTTTTAATAGTTTTTAATAGTTTTTTTTCCATTGTGAAAGCATCTTCTGTTCAGCTGGAGGTTCAATATTAAGACGATATATGCACACAGAGTGGAGTAGCCCACTGGTGCATTCTAGAAGATAACCGTAAATTTAGTACCAAATCGGGGCATAACTTGTGCATGTTCTTCATCTCAGATTCCATCATACTCAGCAATTTGACTTGGTGTTTATGTTAAAAAATATCAAAGTACTTTTTAATAGTTTTTTCCCCTGTTCCCCTATTCCCATGTGAAAGCCCCTAATTTAATTTGAATAAATTAATTTAACTTTTACTTCAAAAGATGATTTTTATATGATTATTGTTAAAATGCAATTAAATGGCTCCAAAAGTTTAACTGTCATGTAAATATATAATATTACAAAAACTATAGTAAAAATAATTTTAACCTTGTGATTTGACAGGATTTTGCCCTCTTTGGTATGAAAAACAATGAGATTAAGAAGGTAGTACGTTGAGGGAAATAATTAACGTGCCTCTTTTGTTTTTGATGAATAATTACGGATCTTGTTTTTTAAATTTTGTTGCCAAGTTATTTTGTCTTATTGATTATTTTCGTACGAAAATATATAAAGTAAACTCTCTTTATTTTTGTAGTTTTTGCATATATGTGTATTAATTTAATAATAATAGCAATAATAATAATAATAATAATAATTTTAATTTATTTGCATTATTATATTAATATTAATATTTACTGCTATAGGTGTGATGCAAGAATCATTTAGTAGTTGTTAGGGCTAGAATTCAATGTATCCTATGTTGGGTCGTTTAATCTAAACTTGGGAAGCTCGTTTATTTATTTCTTAGTTGCTATCTTAATTAAACTATCGTGCAAAGTTTGTTTGGATCGTGTTGACGTGGTCTAAAGAACTGGAAAGGGCGTTGTTGAATAAACGTTAGTCTTTGAGATGATGTAGGACTTTAGTTGTTTAGTTGCTATTTTGTAGGACATTTACTTGCATTATTTAGTTTAAGTATTGTAGTTCATTATCAAATAATAAAAGCTGTTCAACGCTATCTTTATCAAAATACACATACAGACACTTAAGTTGCATATCTTTGTGCCAATATTCTGGTATCAGAGCTTTGGTCGTCCAGTTGATGCCCAAGTACATGCCAAAGACACAAACGATGGAGTCGGGGAAGATTAAAGAAGGAACGATCAGCTTGAGTTATCCAATGTTGTCACGAGCAAACTACACAGCATGGGCTATGAAAATGAAAGTATATATGTAGGCCCATGGAGTTTGGGAAGCGATATCACCAAAAGATCCCAAAACGACGGTGGTTGAAGACAAGGTAGATAAAATTGCTCTCGCAGCAATATACCAGGGCATACCAGAAGATGTCCTCTTATCCATTGCAGATAAGGAAACCGCCAAGGAAGCCTGGGATGCAATTAAAGTGACGTGCCAAGGTGCGGAGCGCGTCAAAACGGTGAAAGTACAGACTCTTAAGACGGAGTTCGAGTCTATGATGATGAAGGACACAGAGATTGTAGATCATTTCAGTATGAAACTGACAGGATTGGTCACAAACATTCGGGAATTAGGAGAGGAAGTAGCTGAAAGCTACGTGGTCAAAAAATTATTGCGTGTAGTTCCGTCAAAATTTTTACAATTGCCTCTACTATAGAACAATTTGGCAATCTGGACTCCATGACAGTAGAAGAAATCTTGGGCTCTCTTAAGGCCCATGAAGAACGCCTCAAAGGGCAAGTGGAAACTGGTGGAAATAAGCTATTACTCACCAGGGAGGAATGGATTGAATGAGAAAAAGATGAGAGTAAGCTGCTGCTCACAAGGGAGGAATGGGCCAAGCGTACATACAAAGGCAACAGTGAGAGCTCGCAGAGAACTCGTGGGAAAGATTACAACCGCGGCGCACGAGATAAAAGCAAGGTCCGTTGCTTCAACTGTAGTGCCTACGGGCATTATGCCGCTGAGTGCAAGAAACCGAAGCGAGACAGAGAAAGTAAAGGAAGAGGCACATATGGCACAAATATCTGATGAAGAGCCTGCACTATTATTGGTTGAGAGTAATGAAACCGAGAAAGTAAGTATGTTAATCAACGAGGAACGTGTGAGGCTAAATTTGAATCAAGACGACAAGGGGAAACATGTGGAATCTAACCTATGGTATTTAGACAATGGCGCGAGTAATCACATGACTGGGGAGTACTCAAAATTTGACAAACTAGATGAAAGCATTGTGGGTCAAGTAAAATTTGGTGACGGTTCAGTTGTGCAAATCAAGGCTAAGGGTTCAATCACGTTGAGATGCAAAAATGGAGAAGACAGGGAAATTAAAAGAGGTATACTACATCCCTTCTTTACGTAGTAATATAATTAGCCTCGGGCAACTTGCTGAAGAGGGGTATAACGTAATGATCAGAGGTGAGTTCTTGTGGGTTCGAGATTTACAAGGTAACCTACTTATGAAAGTTAAACGATTCATGAATAGACTGTATAAAATGATAATTTACAGTGGCGATGCAAAATGTCTGATAGCACGATGCGAAAATGAAAACTGGCTGTGGCATTCACGCCTTGGCCATGTCAATTTCAAGGCCATGAAGCTCATGTCCTCAACCAACATGGTACACGGGATGCCTGCTATCAATCAACCAGATGAAATTTGTACTGGCTGCCTTATGTCAAAACAGATCAGAAAGATGTTCCCAAATCAATCAAAGTTCTCAGCCACCATACCACTCGAATATGATGCATGGAGATCTCTGTGGTCCAATTACACCTTGCACTCCTGGAGGTAATAAATATATTTTTGTCTTAATTGATGATTACAGTCGAGCTATGTGGACTTACCTTCTGAAAAATAAAAGTGAAACTCTTAATGCCTTCAAAGATTTCGCATGTTGGTTGAAAATAGCCCAGGAAAGAGGATACGTACTTTCAGATCGAATAATGGTGGAGAATTTACCTCAAGGGACTTTACCCAGTATTGTGAGGAGGCTGGGATTAATCGCCACTTTTATGCCCCATATTCTCCGCAGCAAAACAGAGTAGTTGAACGGCGTAACAGAACCTTGATTGAGATGTCGCGAAGCTTACTCAAGGAAAAGAATATGCCAAACTACTTCTGGGGGGAGGCAATTAGACACTCAACTTATTTACTGAATAGACTTCCTACACGTGCAATTACGGGCATTACCCCTTATGAAGCTTGGTCAGGAGAAAAAGCATCACGTAGATCATATCCGGGTGTTCGGTTGTTTGGCCCACATGAAGGAACCACATGTAAATCTAAAAAAACTCGATAACAGGAGCAGAGCTGTAATTCACCTAGTCAAGGAACCGGGCACAAAGGCGTACAGACTTTTTGATCCTGTCACAAAGAAAATTTATGTGAGTCGTGATGTCATCTTCGAAGAAATGAAAACATGGGACTGGTGCAAAGAAAATGATGTAAATACAATGAAATCTGGAAATTTCTGTGTAGTTACAAATTATCGAGAGGAAAATGCCAACAACAATTTTGAAGAAGGGACACCAAGTTTCCAAGAAGCAAAAGTGGCTGATGAAAGTACAGATAGTGACCAGATATTGAGTTCGAGTACGTCGCCTCAAAATTCAGAAACAGAAGAAAGTGGAGACATAAGTGATCATAGTGAGCCAAACCTCAGTGTAACAAACTCCAGTTCCGAGGATGAGCAACCTATGAAATTCAAAACTCTTAGTGAAATATATGATTCTGACTGAACCTGTCGAGCTGGAAGATGATGAACTGTATCTCATGGGAATAGATAAGCCAACCAATTATTTTCAAGAAGCAAAAGGAGACGAGTGGAAGAAGGCAATGCAAGTCGAATGGACGCTGTTGAAAGAAATGGCACAGTGGGAACTAACTGAATTGCCAAAGGGACGTAAAGCTATTGATCTCAAGTGGATTTATAAATTGAAACGAGATGTTGCTGGGAACATCATAAAACACAAGGCTAGAATTGTAGCCAAAGGATACGTACAAAAGAAAGGGGTGGATTTCGATGAGGTATTCACCCCTATTACTCGTATTGAAACGATCAGGCTACTATTAGCACTTGCAGCAAAAGAAAATTGGGAGGTACACCACCTCGATGTAAAGACTGCATTCTTGAATGGGGAAATCAACTGAGGAAGTGTTCGTTAAGCAGCCTGAGGGGTATGTTAAACGTGGAAGAAAGCACCTTGTTTATAAGCTCTTGAAGGCTCTATACGGACTACGACAAGCCCCAAGAGCCTGGTACTCAAAATTAAACAAGTGTCTGGAAGGATTAGGTTTTGTCAGATGTGCCTATGAACAAACTGTGTATACAAGGCACATGGGAAAAGAAGTGCTAATCGTAGGCGTTTATGTCGATGATTTGCTGGTAACCGGCTCAAACACTGTCCAAATTAAAGAATTCAAGGAACAGATGGCTAAAAGCTTTGATATGAGCGATATGGGAAAACTCACATATTACCTGGGCATTGAAGTGGAGCAAGGTAATGGGTACATTCAACTGAAGCAAACTGGATACGCAAAGAAGATTCTTAACAAGGCAGGAATGCTGTACTATAACTCAACTAAAATGCCAATACATCCCAAGGAGATTCTCAACAAAGATGAAGAAGGCATGCCAGTCGACTCTACTAATTTTAAAAGCATGATAGGCGGGCTGAGATATCTAGTTCAGACACGTCCTGATCTACCCTATTCAGCAGGCATTGTTAGCAGATTTATGGAGAGGCCCACACTGATGCATCAAAACGCAGTGAAACGTATCTTACGTTATGTCAAGGGAACGATGGATTTGGGTTTAGTCTACACAAAAGATGAGAAAAAACAATGTGGTGATTGGGTACTCTGATAGTGACCCTTGCAGGAAATGTGGAGGACAGGAAAAGTACGGGGGGCATGCTTTTCTACCTCACCAAAAGTCTGATAACATGGAATTCACAGAAACAAATGTGCGTTGCCCTTTCCTCGTGCGAAGGAGAATTCACGGCGGCAACAGCAGCCTCTTGTCAAGCAGTGTGGTTAAGGAAGCTGCTGTCTCAGATTACAGGATTATATATACAACTGTGACATTGTTTATAGATAATAAGTCAGCCATCGACTTAGCAAAAAACCCTGTTTTTCATGGTAGAAGTAAGCATATCGACATTCGGTTTTATTTCATAAGAGAATGCATTGAAAATGGGGACATAATCGTGAAGCACATATGCTCAGACGAGCAGAGGGCAGACTCGTTAACTAAGGCACTAAACGCTGTCAGATTTGAACGAATGAGAGACTTAGGGGTCATTTGTTAACCCCTGTACCATACCAAAAGTACTGGACGAGACTTGAATCACCTGTCCAGATTGTTTGATAAATTTTTATGTTAGCTTGATGAGCCAAGAATTTAGCTGGATGACTCATTCAAAAAAATATAGCTCGATGGTTCATATAACCTAGGATATAGTAAGTTTTATCAGGTGATATCAAACCACTAGATCATAATACAAAAATATAATATATTTATTTATACTACATACGTGATTTTCTTAAAAAAAAGTATAAAATTAAAATTTCATGCCATATATTAATTTTATTTAACATTTATACTTATATTTTTAGTTTAAAATATGTTTATATTCAAATAATAATGTGGATTTTAATATTAATACATTTGTCTAAAATTTGTATAATAATTTTAAAATTAAACTTACAATTATATATTTTCATGTTTACGACTGAAAATATTGTTTACTCTTTAAATCTTTAAGAGGATTATATTTATTCAAAATATATGTATGCTTTTATTATTAAATTTTCAAAATACGTGTAAATTGTTATTTGATTATTAAGATTAAAATACAAATTAATTTTTACATATACGTAAGGATATGATCAACAAATATTATCGTTCAGAAATTTTGATATTTATTTACCAAACAGGATTAACAGTCCAGCATTCAGATTGTCAATCGTTCAGAATTTTAATCGTACAGAAAAAATGATTCAGATTTAACAAATGACCCCTTACTTGGAGTAAGAAGGTTTGTTAAGACAAGTTAGATTAAGGGGGAGTTTGTTGGGTCGTTTAATCTAAACTTGGGAAGCTGGTTTATTTATTTCTTAGTTGCTATCTTAATTAAACTGTCGTGCAAAGTTTGTTTGGATCGTGTTGACGTGGTCTAAAGAACTGGAAAGGGCGTTGCTGAATAAACGTTAGTCTTTGAGATGATGTAGGACTTCAGTTGTTTAGTTGCTATTTTGTAGGACATTTACTTGCATTGTTTTAGTTTAAGTATTGTGGTTCATTATCAAATAAAAAAAAGCTGTTCAACGCTATCTTTATCAAAATACACATACAGACACTTAAGTTGCATATCTTTGTGCCAATATCCTATAATGAAAACCTCCTTACTAGTTACTAGCTTATCATGTATATTTTTCTAGGCATTTAATACAAACAACCAAAAAACCCTCGTATATATTTGCTAATTATCTTATAAATAAACCCTCTCTGCTCTTATTGTATATAGTTATTATATTATTAATTATTTTTATGTAGGAGAATGGTTTCTTGGTTTTGGTTTTGTTGGTAATTTATGTTCCTAGGTATGGAATGATGTATAAGCTAAAACTCTTTTATAGAATTTTTTCGGTAGGTAACTGTAAAAATCTAACTCAAAATATAAGGTTTAGCTTGTTCTTTCAAGCTTGATAGGAGAATTCCCTTTTTAATATTGAGAGTAGGATACTAACAGTATTAAGGTATCTGGTATTTACTTGGAGAAAGCTTCTGAGCAGTTTAAAATGTTTTGTAATCATATACCAGTGTTGGAGTACCAAATCAATATTGCTAATTTGAAAGTCCAGGCTGGAAGATTAATTTGTATGTGTTTTCTTTTCAGCACATCAAGCTCCCTGTGTTCTGGATGCCAGAATTCATGGGAAAAGGTTTAAATAATGGACCCCAGAATTTTGTTCCAGGAAATTGTGCGAAGCGGTTGATCCAGTATCACCAGTTGCCATCTTAATGCTAATGTAAAACTTCAAGTTTTTTGAGTTGGTCTTCATCAGCATAGGGCACATTTACTCATTGTATTTATGATTTTATTTATTACAGGCTAGCATAGAGTCCCAGAGGGAACTTGTTTCAGATTTTTTTGCACCCAGTGCCAAGAGGAGATGGTGCTTCTCACAATGCAAGAATCGCCCTAAACAGGCTGCTCCTTTTGCTCAGGTTGGTGCTATTAAATTTTACCTGTATATTGATTAAAGCAAAAATGATAAAAGAAATTAAGAATTGTTATACATAACATTCGAAGTTGACTGGACAACATTTTAGATTAATAAATTTTGGTGCAAGTATATTTTGCAATATTCTTCTTGTGTGACTAGTTCATCTTAAAAAGGCACTCTCTGGCATATATATTATTGACTAGTTATTCTTAAAAAAGCCTCTGGAAAATCTATATTGTTAATTAATATTTTATCATGATTGTTGGAAGTGGAGTTCAAATGTTTACAATCCTGCCTCTTAAAATAGCTGGAATACGGCATGTAATCAGTCTCACTACAGTTCAAACCACGCGATTGGTGATGTCTGTGTTATGTCTTGTGTCTTAAAACATTGTTTTTACTTCATTAACAGTGGGCGTGGCAGTGTCAACTGTAAGCAGAAGCCAGGTTGGGGTTACGGTATGTCATCTTATTTATTTCTCTGCTGATCTTTTGTCTTTTGTCCTGTGTTTCGAATTTCTATAATCCAAAAATATTCTAAAGATATGGCCAACATCAATCAATTAAAATATATTTGAATTAAATAATGTATCATAATTCTAACAAGTGTGTTTTATGGATGTTGGTTTGTAGGAAAGGGAACCCATCATCATGAGAGCAGCACCTTCACGTGGCAAGATCAAAATTTTGTTAAATCATAATTATCAGTACAATCTCTGACTACTTTGTGCAACCAAATGTTCTTTTCTGTAATTTTTGGTTTCACCCAGAAGTACAAAGCTCTATTCTTTCATGCTAACTAAAGTCTATCACAGGTGTCATGTATTTAAATACAGGAAGAGTTGATGACATCCATTTGCATGTATAGAAGAATTTCACACCAAACACTTTATCTGCTGTCAAATTTTCAGGTTAGCAGAAGAAGCTTACAATTTTCAAAGCGTCTGAACTGGCCCTTGATGTAGGGTTCAAAAAGATAGTGCGTGTACGAGGTATTATGTTTTAGGATAATTAAGTTTTACAAGAATCTCTTCTTTTGGCAGCTTATTTAACAAACATATTCTTTTGTACAAATA